>NW_008751954.1:203857-215481 GCF_000715545.1 Opisthorchis viverrini
ACCGCATTTGATGGTCGATCCGCTGTCAACCAACCAGTGTGTCTCTCACACGCCCACACTGGTTCTCGGTTGATCATAGATGGCCGTCTGTGCGTTTGTGTACGGAGTGCCTTGGCCATGGAGTGGGTGTGAAATTTCTGTGTCCCTATTTGACCTTTCTCCGGCACATGGTGAAATCGGACGTGATTCAGACGTGGGGGAATAATTGCACGGCTCTGTTTCACATGATTGTTCCGCTGCGCATTAAGTTGATGCGCGGCCGTATTAAGTATAAGTGCAAGGGAATGAATCTTATCACTCCAAATCTGATTAACTTGTTTCTTTTTCGGTGAGGGAGAGGTCAATTCAAATTAAAAAAATAATACAGAGGCATGTAATCGTACGCCTTTCTGATCAGGCTTAGAAAGTTTTCGTACCAACAATACCTTGGACACATTTGCTTCTGCATTTAGCATCTATATTTGTCGTATATATATTCAGTTCAAAGTAATCCCTCCCACAAATCGAACAATATTTCTTCACCCCAGTGAAAGTGAGACAGACATACCTCTGACAAGTTGCATTTGGTCGCGACAAGAGTACTGACTATATAAATCGAACGAAAGTTCGCAATCTACAAATACACAAAAACGCATCCCTGTGGTCTGCCAGACAGTAAAACATAACTGAAGACATACTGACTGTTCACTTACTTTCACCAACTGTATTTATAAGTTTAGAGTTATGGTAGTTTTGCATTTTACTTGTGGTAACAAGACCAGCGAAGGGGATCGGTCAATGAAAGGTCCAGTCGACAATAGACGCAGAAACTTCAACATGAAACCGGCTTGGTGAACAGAATCAGCATCATCCCAGTGCCTGACACTTCCTTGAACGCTAAAGCGGAATCAGCAGTGACGTTTGGATATTAGTGCCTGTAGAAATGTGGCCGGTTATTTCGTGACTGCATGTGTTGGTTTTGTATCATAGCTCTATTCGGGATATGTGCCATTTTGGTGTTTTAGTCCGATATCAGTTCGATAGCTAGCCGCTACTTGACCTTGAGAGGAAAAGTGTATTTTGAAGGCACGACGAAAAAAGCTCGTGTTAACCTCGGTTGGAAGATTGATCAAGGTAAAGGATGGGCTGTTCTATTGATCTCAAAGACTTAGAATAACAGTACAAGATGTCCAGACGAACCTGACCGCATTAGATACTTTCTGAGTGACGCAACAGAGAAGGGTACACACAAGATCTTGATCCAAACCTATACGAGCCTTCATAAACCTTTTACTGTGCATATTAGTTATTGGGTGGCCCATGTTTTGAACAGGTGTTCCAGTTGGTTTTGGATTGGATTGCTTTGGATTTGCCCACAGCCGTAATAGGACTCCCGAGCACCTTTTCTGCATTCATTCAGTTGTTCATTTGGTTCTTTTACTTGCTGTAGTTTAGTGAACTTCAGCAAAAGATAGGCTCACAACATCGATCTGTACGCACGTGGTCCAGGTGACACTGTCCTTTCATATCGGGTTGTTTTTGTGGTTACTCATACCGAAACAAAGTGAATTTTTGGTTTTGCCACTCCTCTGGAATCTCTGAGGAAATTTGAATACTTGAGAGGGATTCAACCTAATTCGTAGGATATGGATCGCTGCGGGGCAGCTTTTGTGAACCTGCGTCACCTGTGGCGTAGACCTGACATCAGCATATCCCTCAAGGGTCGAGTTTATAATGCTGCGTTGCGCTTTGTACTAATCTACTGATCAGGAACCTGGCCGTTGAGCAATGAAGCCGTCAAAGGCTTTCGGTGTTCGACCACCACTTCGGAGCATTCCTCGACTCTGGTGGGAACACCGGATCGGGGTTGCTGAAATAAGTTGATTGGAATTCGGATTAAATGACACCCACCATAGATGGGCTGATCTTACTGCATTGGTTGCGCTGGCTTGACTGCCTGCTCCGTATGCTAGTCGCTCGACTTCCTCGAAGGGTTCTTTTTGCGGAACCACGAAGCGTAGCAACCAGGCAGCGAAGTTCAGATAGTGACTTGACAGCGAAGTGTGACAGCCATTACCAGCAAACTCAACTGAGCTGGTCATTGCTGTCTTCTTGGATGAGGGCCCCAAGACGGACCAAATCAACGGTTAGAGACATTGTCAGACATGGTCCAGCCCCGCCCCTAATGGCGCTCGTGCATCCGACCCAGTGCCTTCAATGCATAGTTCCCGTCTCTAATGTGCAGCTACCCACCCCAACTCCCCAAATCATCGGTGAGGGAGATAGTGGCAGCTGAGGCCACTGTGAAACAAGTACGCGGTTCTTGCAGCTGACAATGATGATGATGACATGATACTTTCCAGAGTTAGTTATCCGATGCTCCAGGATCTCCGTAAATAATGTCGATTTCCAAAGTGAGGACAATCCAATTTTGTCTATTCCATTTCCAGGTGCATCTTTGTCTTCAGCTCGGTGTTCGTCCATTTCAAAGTTTCAGAATATCATCTGAAATTTTTTAATCATATCTTGATATTTTAATAAATCTTTTCCATTTAAGCGGAGAAGTAGAAACACCGCACACTATTGTCCTGTGCCTCGTGATAGTTAGTTAGCTGAAAGCACAGTGCACCCACATAGCGGGTTCTCGGACCATATTTTGTATCCACATCGTTATCGTTTGAGCAGTTTGTTTTGCTATCCCGGTAAGCTCAAACACCGGAAGCATTGGATTAGAGTTACTCCTTTTTCAGAGCTTCCCTAACTGGGATCGAGATGGCCCAGTGGTTAGAGCGCGAATTTACTGACTCGAAGGTCGGTGGTTCGAACCCGGCCTCTACCTCTTAACTTCCCTTGTCTAGGTTTGGGCAACCTGGCAGTATCCCAGCTGTTGTGCCACCTTCTGGTGGCGTGGCCGTTAGGCAACGATAAGGTATTACAGCTGAACGACTTCCTTAACTGAACCGGCATCTGAACCCGTGACATCCATCATGCGAGGCGAATGTGCGCAAGCTGGACTTACTGGGTCATCATGGGGTGAACGCATTCATACCTGAACTATGTGACTGGTTTCGCCAATGCCTTGAACAAAGACTTAGAAGCTGCTCGGGTCATATCATTCGCCTTGCTCACCTGTCGGAAATTCCTAATCAGTTGGTGCGTTAAATATGCTGTACAGTTTTCAATTGGTTGTAGTTGGCTGTGGGAAATCTAGAATTGGTTGATGACCTTCGATAAGAGCGGAACCCAAGCTCTTTAAGTTTTCTCTTTTGTGTGGAATGACCAGAACAAGTGCGTCAGAACAGGGCGGGGACTCCAACTACTAGGAATTCAACGAGCAATCAGAATTAATCCTCTCTTATTTCATCCCCTTCATCCACATCATTTTAGGCCAGCTTCGGAAATAACGTCTCTGCCGGTTATGCTACATAAGACGTTGTACCAGCATGTGGATCCTTTCGAGTTGAACAACCTGAGATCTTCCCATTTGGAAAGTGAGTTGGAAACGCGTGGATTTTCCCCTATGTTTAAACTTCATTTTCCTAAACATTCAATGGAGGCAACCTTTCCTTTTTAGGCTTCATCATTGCTCGGTTCGGATGTATTGATGCCTTTGTGTGCTTGCCTCAAAAAAATATGCTTCCCACCACTTGGTGGTAGGTGAGGTTTTCAACAGATTCCGGATGACTTTTAAGGGGAACAATACAGATTAGTGAAACCGGGAATGTCGAAAGACCCTTGTGGCTTATGGGTAGATGTCATCCAATTCTGAGCTATAATAAATATGAAGCTGATGAAGCTACGGATGCTAAGCAGATTCTTGAAAATTTCCAGGCTACCTCGTGAAACTTTCAGTCAATTTTTTTAGTAGCCCAAAAATGTTTTTGCCCGTATTCTTCGACGCAAGGAAAACAGACTGCCATAATGGAAACAACGGAAATTTGATATTTTATCTTAACTACTTTAGCACTTGAGAGTAGTCAAAGTATTCTATGTCTGTCACTGATTCACCGTAGATACCAGATTTGAGAATTGGTACGTACGTAGCTGAATTTTGTGTGGAGGAGTCCGTACATTCAGCACTATGCTCACGGCGACTAGACATTCCTCATCCCCCCAGAACTAATTGCCAACCATCAACCGCGATTCTAAAATATCCAGACGAGGTATGTGAGGATAGTGAGTGGACCGAGCAAGAGAATAAGATTAACCCTAAAGTGACACTGAAATTTTCAAGTGCGTAAGGCAGTTCCGATGGCTAAGGCCTTCAGCAGACTAGTCCAATGGGGCTGGCAGCACGTTAGGACCACTCTGGATCCGTGACTTCACGTGATCTGGACATCACGTGACTTCCGGTTACATGGGTAGAATGTAACCGGTGGTCGGCGCTGGACGAATTTCGGTTTTGACTGGCCGTATTTTGTCGGTCACTTTTTTCTACAGTGAGTGCGGAAGAGCTTACAACTTGATCTTTCATTTCAATCGCATTTCTTCTTTTCAGTGAATGAGCAGATACTACTGGACATGGCGAGCACATCCAGGAACGGTTTGACCGACAACAAGGGTATATTGATTGTTTATAACAACCGTCCTTATTGTGAAGTGTGATCTGTTCGTGCAACTGCCGGTGTTACGACCCACTAGATGCATCCTGCTAGTACGCCATCCTTGTAAGTTGGTACTAGAAAGATGTGCCTCCTTTCAGCTGTTATCACAACACTGATCGGTGGTTGAACCATTTTGAGACAGCGGATTTTGCTTTTAGAGTAGGTATTTGCGTCCAGCAAATCTGTTATATCTGCTGATTGGCCGATCTGTTGTATCTGACTGCTGACCCGCTCCAGTGCCTAATGCGGGAAGACTCAGAAGGGAACCCAATAATCATATTCCGAACAACAGAATCCAAGGGCGTGGGTGCGCACGAGTGCAGAAGTACGACGGTCTCAAGCTATTTATTGGAGGGACACTGTCTAACTTGTTCCAGTGCTGACGCACGCGGTCTAGCTTTAGTACGAGGCTGCGACACACTGCATATTGCAGGGGCGTTGTCTGGCCTTGATCAACAATGCCCCGCGCTGTCTGGGTTTGATACAAGTCTGTGGAGCGCTGCATATTGCGGGAACGTTGTCTGTCTGGTCAACATCTAGTGGAACTGGGAGTCGCAGTGGATTTCGGGCCCTCAGTGGCTGCTTTCAGGAGTCTGACCTTCCTGATAAAATCCGGTGTTTATATTCTTCTGACGCCGTAGAAACGCGAACTGACTGTTAAGCGGTTACAATATATAAGACAAAAGTTGAAAAAAGTATTGGTGTTCACCCAGCTCAGTAGACTTACGGTAAGCCGGACGGCTGTCATCTCCGGTTGTCTGGGGATTAATTAGACCCTCGAATCCAGACATTTATTTGAAACTTGAGTGAGCCAAATCAAGAAAATCTATCAATACGACAACTTGCGATCCCAATGAACGTCGATAAAGACATCTTCCAGATGTCCTGTGTAGAGAAGCTAACGAATAATGTGTTTCCTATTGATGCTCTTCATTTTTACTGTTGGGATACGTGTGACTAAATATCGGTTACCTACTTCTAAACCACCTTTTTGTACCCCGGTTCTCAGAAATAAACTTTCACGTCTTTGATACGAAATGAGTCCCAGTGTTTAAAGGGAGGTATTAGAAATGGGAAAAAATCAGCTTTTCATTTGGTGAAAAACTTGCGCCTAAAAGTTTCATCATGACCCTCAGAGTGACAGGTGACAGATGATTAAAATGAGTTATAAAATCTACAGTCCCCTCGTCGGTAGCGGTGTCTCTTTCAAATAAGCGTCGAGTGGACTACTTAAACAAGCAACTGAGGGAGATGAAACTGTAAAGGAAGGAAGGATATTTCAGTTAACATATCCTGAGCAAGAAGAAGTTCCCTTGGCAGCGTAATCCACTAAACTGGTGGGCTAGCTTCAGGTAACGTCCCTTAGAGGTGAACGTTATACACAAGCTCTAGAATGCTTTAACAAATGTGGTTTTGTTTGTTCTGGATTAGTAGACAGAGACTACCCCTGTCCAAAACCATCCTTGGCTCCTAGGATTTCTGATGACCGTTCCTAACTTGTTTGCTCGTTTTAGGATGCTGGAAACAGAAGGAAGACAAGAGTTGCTAAATCCCAACTATTCAATCGCTTTTTTCAGTCGCACCTACAATGACAATGCGGGGACAGCGGCGCGCTTTACATATTCATAGAGGAGGTTTTATGATCGCAACCGGATCATTCTCGACATTCCTTCAGAATAGGGTATTACTTGAGACTTTAGCAATCGCAATGTTAACATCTCGCAACAACTATCATCTCAATATCCTAATGAGCCAGATCAAAAAGATTTACTTTTTCAAGGATCTTCTTTGGTCGGACTGAAGATTGCCTAACCGCCTTTTAGCCATAGCTGTCGAACCTGGATGCAGCGTCTTCTGGTTCACGTCGCCCAAGATGGTGGTCACCCCCACGGAAATCTTTGTCTTAGAATGAGCAGAGTGAGGTCTACTGCATAGGACAACTTGAGAAACCCTTCGAAAGGGTTTGAAAGTTACACTGTACGCCGTTCGACTGAGCCCATGATCCTTTCGCCTGTTGCACTTACTATGATAAGAGTTTTGCAGGTAGGCAGTTGACTGGAGTCTCTGAGTCAACAGACTGAATACAAAAGTTGTGAATCCGAAATGGGAAAACAGCTTTTCGTTAGGCGGTGATGAAAGTTGTGCAGTACACAAGAGTTTGACTGTCGCCTTCAGTACACCCTCGTTTAACAAAGACTGAGCTTTGGCAAAACGTATTGCACATCCAGATATGTGATTCCAGCCAGACACATTCCCCAGACAATCTGTAGCTAGATACGGTATTAACGGTTTTAGGTTATATAATAACCATTTGGCTAGTGTGTAATATAGCGCATCGGAAAGGAACAGAACAGATGTGCAACCATATACTATGGGTCTTGGACTGGCTACGGTGTAAATGAGCTGACCGGATGATAAGCATGACAAAACCTAAGAAGTGCGGTTGTGCAATGTCCAGTTATATATGTCACGTGTTATACACCTGTCCAAATATTAGGCTGAATTCGTCAGTGTTTGATAGGATAACCACCATTTTGGTATTCGTTCCTTATCATTGGCGGGTCTATTTATTGTGTCTCAGCTCTGGAAGGAGCTTTACTTAAGTTCGGTAATGGCTCTGCAGTTCTGCAGTTTGACTGCAGTGGGACACGTGTCCAATAGCAACAACATTGGAAAAGTGTTTTCTCTTTTTCACCTACCCTACAAGGGTAACAAAATGTTTAAGTGCTTTGTGAGAGCTTTAAGAACCGCAGAATTATCGAACCACCCAAATACGACCGTTTTCAAAGACGGGTAGCCCGGCTCAGTTGACAATCAAGGCACATTCATGCATTACTTCCTGCCTCGTTTGCGAAAACCCGGCCAATTTTTAGATGGCGTACAGTGATGCTAGTGGGTGGGGCATAACCTGAAAGTTATGTTTGGACATCAAATATGGAAATGTTATGATGGAACATTACGATGCCATGTGAATCCCATGCCAAAGTTGGGCTAGTTTGGCGGGACCATCGGGAATATGAGTAAATTTATGCGAAGCTTGATCTCATTGTACATTTGATTAAAACTTTAACCATATCCATTTTGTTTGCAGTTCTAATGCACGAACAGAGCTACCTCCCATGTATGCGATGGACCGTGCCAACAATCAGTGCGCAAACGCTGTGGACGGAATTGCGCTTCACGCGTCCCAGAGGAAACCCACAAAAGATATCAATAACCCATGCGCCTATATTCCTCTTCGTAACTATTCTTGGATATGAGGAGCATACATCGCATAACGCGCAATAAATTGGTTTCTATTAAACCTCAGTTGGTGTTTATGTCTTTCCAGATCTATTTTAGGGCTTGATGCGGCTGAACTATGGCTCAGAGTTTTCCTGTTTACATGAAGGAATCGTGGAAATATAAATCAACCAGTCTAAACATCTGTGAGCAGCTTTTATAAGAAAATGATGCCTTACATGAAGTTGTGGGTCACTTTTGATTTCAGAGCGGGAATTTTAGTAAATCAGTCAAAATTTCAAAAGAACCCTCACATATATGTTAGTTTGAAGAACGAAAGCCTTGATTCTATCAAAGTTTATGCTTGTTTACCTATGTTTTACAACCATACAAAGATACCAATTTGCGCAGTTGGTCCCACTTTTGATGGCAGTTGGTCCACGTAGCTATTTTATAAATAGAGAAGAATTAAACGAAACTGGTGTACCAGTGTCAGTGAAGTAAGCAGTGCCCTTGTTACCCAGATTGAGGTCAGTCAGGTCACATCTAGATCCACGCTGTTTGGGTAATTTGAGTGCATACTCATTGTCGTCGCTTCGAAACGGATACATAGAATCTTCCTATCAATATAAGTGTACATTTATTGCTTTTTTGAGTACAGATATTGAAAACATTATTCCCTTACTAAAATTACCTTTTTTGTTTTTCGATATATGCTGTATTTCGTTCTACCTAGGCCATCAGCTCACTAACTCGTTAGAACCGACTCAAATAATGCTGGTTAAACGAAAGGGAAAATTTGAACACCATTCCATCGTTATGTTGTTCACAATAACAATCAGTCGGCGGATCATGTGCTACAGCAACGCACGTGATTCTTCTGATGTCGATTACTCTTCCAAGGCCTGGAATTATCCTTGTACCTCTTGGTGCCATAATTCCCCTAGCTACAGCAGTTGTTGACGAGATTTTACATTGAATTTGAACCAGCTTAAGGAGGCGATTCAATAGGCACACCAAATTTGTCAATGTTCAACACTTTCATAACACAAACAGCAAGGATAAGCGCTGTTCAGTACAGTTCGGTATCTAATGCACGTTGAGATTTTGTCATTCTTTCTTTGAAAATAACCTGACACTATTGCAGACGGATGTTTCTACACACAAGAATCCGCTCACTTGTACTGAAGGTTAAATTGTTATCAATTACACATAATCCAACGAGCCATCAACCTCGTGTCCAAATTTGCAACAAAGAGTGTGATTCTTTTGTCAACTCCATACTGTTTTAAGCCAACCTACCGCATTTGCTTACGTTTAGTTATTGATCGAATTACGTATTGCCTACAGATATGTTATACTACAATGTTTCCGAGCGGGAACCAGGTTGAAAGTAAATGCAGTGCCTGACCATTGCTAATAATAAGCCCAGTCTTGTAGAAGTTCATTCTGCTAACTATCAGGT
This sequence comes from Opisthorchis viverrini, assembly GCF_000715545.1. Classification (NCBI taxonomy): domain Eukaryota; kingdom Metazoa; phylum Platyhelminthes; class Trematoda; order Opisthorchiida; family Opisthorchiidae; genus Opisthorchis; species Opisthorchis viverrini. The sequence goes on from NW_008751954.1 coordinate 213,128, forward strand.
GAACATTTGGTCACACCGACCACTGGGAGCGCACCACAAATTTTTCTGAAACTACAGTTCAAGAAAAGCGGGCTTAACATAAAGTTTTAGCATTTGATCGTACTTATTCAAGACTTGGAATCTCCTCATGCGCCCGCAGTTTTGTTGAAAATGATTTAAACGCACTCAAAGTCCACTAAGGGTCCAGAATTTATATTTTGATGGCTGTCAATGGCTTAGCATGACTTCCCAGTGAAGACGGTAAAAACGTTTATGGAGAAGTTATTTTCACGTGTTTTCGTCCATACTGGATTTGAAAATAACCTGAAGACTATATGAATGGTAATTATGCCCTGTTTATCCGCGCAAACTCGGAATGGAACAGCCATTTGCGGCTGTATAAAAAAGTTTTTTCATTGCAGCAGCCGTTCACCCGGATACAGCCAAGGATTTCATCACGGCTAGTAAGTTTTCTGATTTTTCTGATGATCATCACACGCTGTATTAGTTATACTGTATGGTCTTACTTTCACCGTACACTGGCTTCTTACTGATATCATTTGAAGAATTAGTGGGTTTATGGGCAGAAAAAACAGTCAATTTTGACGTTCTGGCACAAATTCACTTGACCGGGATGGTCTTGCGGGCGCAAGTAACACGCTTGGTAGGAATTAGTGTGGATATTTTGAACACAGAAAAGCTGTTGGACGTGGAATGGCAGCCGCTGTACCATCTTTGCGACGTTTTACTTGGGTTCGTGGACAGCCCCGTACATGAAAATTTGAGTGGGTCAGTTAAAACCATCATGGTGATTAGGGTTGGCCAAGAAATCGTGACAACCTGAAACCAGCATAAACCAAGGATATTTTTGAATCCTTCGAAGATACAGCGTGGTTCATTGCTGCTATTCAAACGAGGCAATAGAACAGCTGTGTCCACTTTGGGGAGCCAAAATAGAAAAAATTGTTCAAAAGATCTGCTAGAGGGCTCCCTGCTGTCAGTAAGACTGTGGTCCGAAATAGCTAAGAGTGGTCATAATTACTGTAGTGGAGCGACAATGCCCGATTTCAAAAACGCTAACAGATATTCAAGAGTAGATTATAGGTATGCTGTCGGTGTGAATGGGTGGGTGTATGTGAATGTGAAAGAATGCATTAGCTTAATTATGCACAAACGAAAGCGTGGAGGCTGTGCAAAATGAGTTATTTTGGAGGCATCATACCGCGTGAAGTTCGTAAGCATCTGTTAGAATCTTCTGCTCTGCTGTAAATGATGTTTTGGATTCATCAAATAATTGCTCGGGATGTATGCTACAAGTACGGCGTGCTTAGGCCAGCGTCTCAAGGGTCCGACAAAAGTAGCTTCAATTTAATTTTTCTCTTTCATTAATTGTCGAAGGCGCAGTGTGAAGTCAAAAAGAAGACGCCATGCAGCTGAACTGAAAGTTGTCAACCACGCAGTCTTTCATGTTAATGGGGAGATGTTGTGTGGTAGTAACCAAGGTAAGCAACAACGCGTTATCGTGACGAAAGGTAATGTTTGGCCTTGTTTTTCAGGAATGTCATTGCGAGTTGCGACATAATCTAGCCCAGTGACGTCATGGTTTCCAGTGAGAAAAATTTCCCATAGGGATTTGGCAATTAAGACGCAGATATCTGAAGACGCTACGTTATCTCCTGACTAACTGCACATACCAGATAGTGGGGATTTCAGACAGATGTCTACTCTCCTCGGAAATGCGCGATGCGTTATCATGCTCAATTCCATGCAATCTTCCCAAACACTCTGTTATACCGAAGTTCGGTTAGGAAACTCACCCAGTTCGTCAAGTCTGAAGGGTATAACACCTGCAAACTGTATTAAGCCATCCGCCTTAGTGGAACTTGCGCTGGATATTCTGTAGATTTTATCTCCCATTTTCGAAATACCGCGGAACATCAAGATGACCTCGCGGTTTGCCTCGTAAACCAGTGATGTAGCGTGGGACGTCAGGAAGTCAGCGGTATTCGACGTTCGAGAGGATGTAGCGTTAGCACACGTCAGTTCTGAAATGTGCAAATATACGGACTGGTATTAATGAGTCCACACGGTATACACAGCACACATGCGCACAGGTCGGGTGAGACAGAAGAGAACACCGGAGCACGGTAACGACACGCGTGTATTCGAACCAAACCGAAACCGGAAGTCAGGGGTGTACAAAGTTGGGTCAAGGTCAGTTAGGGGGGTGTACAAGCGGGGTACTCTTCCCTGTCCAGGGCCCGTGGTGACTCGTCCGTGGTACCTGCAATAGGGGGAAGAGAGAGAGGGAGGCATTCATAAGGCCATGTGTTAAACGTGCAAGGCAATACAGTCAAGTTTCAACTGCGTTACAC
>NW_008751954.1:218507-226356 GCF_000715545.1 Opisthorchis viverrini
CACACGTCACGTCAGTTCTGAAATGTGCAAATATACGGACTGGTATTAATGAGTCCACACGGTATACACAGCACACATGCGCACAGGTGAGACAGAAACTGCGTTTGATCGATCATATGCGAATCGGCGGTGGCCGACGTCCTTGAATGTTCGCTCACCTAAACAAAAAGCCACGTGCAGAGAGGGCTAGATTCCTCGTAATACAGTCAAGTTTCAACTGCGTTACAGTGATCATATGCGAATCGGCGGTGGCCGATGTCCTTGAATGTTCGCTCACCTAAACAAAAAGCCACGTGCAGAGAGGGCTAGATTGATTCCTCGTATACTTCACGATTTCGAACTCCGCATACTTTCGGGGGAATTAATTTCGGATTGCTCTGGTGAGCGGCCTTGACCACCGTCAGTATTTCATTCGTTCTGAAAGCCGGGGTCTCACTATTCGCACAATGAAAATGAATTTTCAAAAAAAATGACGCGCCCCTGATGGCATGAAGCAATCGGGCAGTTGAGATCAGAGTGTTAGTCCACTATTTTGAGCCCCAATTAAGCATCCCGGGGTCTCAGTGATGTTGGGACATAATTCCACTGGACTTTTCCGCCATAGGTATGATTGCCTGACAATACAATGAAATTTGGTGAGCTGCAAAAACATGAGTGTAGATTAAAATCGCTTTAAGTCTGAGCACATACACAATAAAGTTCAACATTTTAGCCAAGAATCTTCACTCTACCCATGAAAGTTTTGCAGCTAGGAGCATTGTGTGTCTAATGGGCCCAACGCCGGGTATTTAAAAAACATTGCAAACTCGTGCGACTATCTTGTGCTGTGGTGTCCGCAGTGGGTTTTTCCGACTTGTACAATTCTTGAGCCTGAATCTTGACTGTTTTCTAAGACTATCATTAAGTGGTTTATCCTACCGGGTAGCTGGAAGCCTGATTGCAGTGCTTCGGGGAGTGGTGACTATTTCTCGTGCGCTTATATTCTCTCCTGGTGCTGTCTAACTCGCGTAATAAATACCAGAATAACCCGTCCATAATCTCAGAAGTTCACGCCCATTAGACCTTGTACACATGATTTCCCTAACCACACCCCGACGCTGCGTGCTTATATAGGCTTTTACCGGTTCCCTAGTACTTTAATACCGTATGTTACAAAACCAAACCCTTGGTCGCGTGTCTGCTAAGTACAAATCCATTGCTATCCTATTCCATAAAACCTCTTATTGTCGTCACCTTATCGCGGCGGACGTCAAGTTTTTCTTTCTATGTATCCCATTATCCCATTTGATGTCTCCTCAAACTCGCCTGGCTTTACTAATCCCATTCCAACCACTCATCTTCCCAAGCATTGAACTTCGGCAATACCCGGTCCGGACGGCCTAGTTGTCTGCTATCACATTTCACCTGACCTGTGATCTACAAAAACAGGGTACCCAAACGGACAGAAAAACTGCGATCCTATATTTGCTTTGTTCATCCTGTTTCCTCGGCCAACCTGAGGAGAATGCCAATGATCAAAGAATCACACGTCCCAGACAAAATGTGACGTCCGTTACGGGGCTGTCCAAAAACTGAAGTATGTCAGGCCAATGATTGCACGGCACTGCCATACGCAGTTATATAGCACCCCGCAACTACTTTCTTCCTTCTATCGACGGTACCCTTTCGCCCACCCGTCCCATTGACCGCAAATAGGAACAAGCTTCCCACCTGACCCAAGCTGACTCCATGACATGTTCATTCCAATCTGCTGATTTTTTCGTTCAAATTTAACCATCTCTTGTGTGTTGCCATCAGTTCGCTCTCCCAAGGAACTATGTTGCCTGACTCAACGAAGCGACACTGATAAGTCTCTACAATTTCGCTGTACACCATGTTTCTGTGATTCCTGTTACCACTTATCCGTTTTGCTAACTCTCCTACTTCATCATCCCCACCTACGCCTTTTGTTACCCTGGCCATGGGGCCAAAAGTCCAAGGCCACGAGGCCTTAGCGGTGGTTTTAGGTTTAAGCTCAGTATGACCGGGTGGATATCGCCAACTGTGTTGCTTCACCTGACCTGATGTTCTGGTACCTCATTTTTCACCGATAAATATTTCTTGTCATGTGTCAGGCAGGAAGCCCGCCGTCCGTCGCTTTCTTTTTCCGGCCACCACCTTCAAATCCCAACGACTCGATCTTGCTGGACACTCCATCCAAAGTACGCATAGTAACCGTTCCTCCCTGCCTGTGTTGGTTCAGTGGTGATCACGCATACTTCTGTCGGAATTGGGCACTGCAGAAAATAATTAAGGATGCCAGGTACATATCGGGTGCTGCTGGTGCTGGGCCCTACATTAAACTCTCTATAACTGACGGAAAGCCCCGAAGAATACGGTGAATAACCAATTTTGTTGCTCAGGCTCTCGTTAATTTTGCAGATTAATGACCCAATGCTGGCGGCGCAAACACATCTTTGTTTGAGCCACACTAGCTGTAGGCCCCGTCCTTTCCAATTTGTCCCTTCTTTTGAACATTAGGTTTAATTGAACTGGATTAACATGGTCTTAATGCAATAAAAGAACCGTGTTCTCCTCTGACGTTGCTTCTAAAGATGCTTTCGAGAAGAAATAACAGGATAATTGACTTAGTTTTGAGATAAGACTGTCGAACTGTGAAATAAACTTTGAGAACGCTTGAATAGGCAATCCAAGGGGGACTGAGACAATGGCATTATCCACCTTGTTAAGTATTAAAGACCAGCCAAGCCCGGTCACGAAATAAAGGTGATGCAGAATGGCGCGAAGCAGTGCTTTTCTCAAATGGACCATACAGTGTAGGAAGACATTTTCTTCAGCATGCAGTATAAGATGCTCGATCACGCGAACAGAGACATGCAGAGGGGGGACAGATGAGGAGACTAAGCTGGAGAAAGAACCAGTAAGACGCAGGCTAATGAGTTGACCGTTATACGGTGATATACGTTAGCCGGTATTAATTTGCGGTGTCAGATTGGCACAGGGTCTTAATTTTGCACCACAAGCGATAATGCGGTAAGCTTTGGGAACATCTTTGCAAAGCATCCTGAAGTGCTCACAATTGCAAACCCACCGCTTTACTTGCACTGAGAGGAAAACGTGGCAATATTTTAAAATTTTGTGTAACTTGTCTGAAGGCTGGTATTGGCAAGCTGAACTAATCCTAGAAGCAGATAACAGGGTATGCTTGTCTAGCAATTCAGTGGCTAGTCCGGAAAGGCATAGATTTAAGCATTAAAGTCGCAGCAACATTACTAAAACTCTCCTGCAGAAAGTGATGGAGGAAGAGGGCAACGAAAAGTCAGAATTCGGTCTTTCTGGGAGAGAAAGTGTGGCCTAGAGCAGTAGACCACTGGGTCAAGAAGCCGTTTTGTGCACAAATTTTGCTTATGAGCCGGGCCTTATTACGCATGGCATCATGTAGAAGTCCACGGTAGCTTGTACTTTAACGGAAGCAATTTTAAACTGCAAAGAATAAGTATGGTCCAAACAACTTCCCGCACAACATCATTAGATACCTGGCGGAAGCCTGTATTTCCTCTACAAATCCGGTAGCGCGGAAGGCCTTAAATGATTTCTGCCCTTGTATCGTCGGACTGCCTCTCCGAATAAACAAGTTGAGCGAGTGTCAGGATGATATGCACAGTGATGAAGGTGATCAGGATGAGCTGGAAATTGGTTAACCCAGGAACTGCCCCCCCCCAGCCGAATCATCTCAAATGTGACGTCCTTCACAGGTCCAACCAAAAACTGAAGTATGTCAGGCCAATGATTGCACGGCACTGCCATACGCAGTTATATAGCACCCCGCAACTACTTTCTTCTATCGACGGTATCACATTTCACCTGACCTGTGATCTACAAAAACAGGGTACCCAAACGGACAGAAAAACTGCGTTGCACGGCACTGCCATACGCAGTTATATAGCACCCCGCAACTACTTTCTTCCTTCTATCGACGGTAACCTTTCGCCCACCCGTCCCATTGACCGCAAATAGGAACAAGCTTCCCACCTGACCCAAGCTGACTCCATGACATGTTCATTCCAATCTGCTGATTTTTTCGTTCAAATTTAACCATCTCTTGTGTGTTGCCATCAGTTCGCTCTCCCAAGGAACTATGTTGCCTGACTCAACGAAGCGACACTGATAAGTCTCTACAATTTCGCTGTACACCATGTTTCTGTGATTCCTGTTACCACTTATCCGTTTTGCTAACTCTCCTACTTCATCATCCCCACCTACGCCTTTTGTTACCCTGGCCATGGGGCCAAAAGTCCAAGGCCACGAGGCCTTAGCGGTGGTTTTAGGTTTAAGCTCAGTATGACCGGGTGGATATCGCCAACTGTGTTGCTTCACCTGACCTGATGTTCTGGTACCTCATTTTTCACCGATAAATATTTCTTGTCATGTGTCAGGCAGGAAGCCCGCCGTCCGTCGCTTTCTTTTTCCGGCCACCACCTTCAAATCCCAACGACTCGATCTTGCTGGACACTCCATCCAAAGTACGCATAGTAACCGTTCCTCCCTGCCTGTGTTGGTTCAGTGGTGATCACGCATACTTCTGTCGGAATTGGGCACTGCAGAAAATAATTAAGGATGCCAGGTACATATCGGGTGCTGCTGGTGCTGGGCCCTACATTAAACTCTCTATAACTGACGGAAAGCCCCGAAGAATACGGTGAATAACCAATTTTGTTGCTCAGGCTCTCGTTAATTTCGCAGATTAATGACCCAATGCTGGCGGCGCAAACACATCTTTGTTTGAGCCACACTAGCTGTAGGCCCCGTCCTTTCCAATTTGTCCCTTCTTTTGAACATTAGGTTTAATTGAACTGGATTAACATGGTCTTAATGCAATAAAAGAACCGTGTTCTCCTCTGACGTTGCTTCTAAAGATGCTTTCGAGAAGAAATAACAGGATAATTGACTTAGTTTTGAGATAAGACTGTCGAACTGTGAAATAAACTTTGAGAACGCTTGAATAGGCAATCCAAGGGGGACTGAGACAATGGCATTATCCACCTTGTTAAGTATTAAAGACCAGCCAAGCCCGGTCACGAAATAAAGGTGATGCAGAATGGCGCGAAGCAGTGCTTTTCTCAAATGGACCATACAGTGTAGGAAGACATTTTCTTCAGCATGCAGTATAAGATGCTCGATCACGCGAACAGAGACATGCAGAGGGGGGACAGATGAGGAGACTAAGCTGGAGAAAGAACCAGTAAGACGCAGGCTAATGAGTTGACCGTTATACGGTGATATACGTTAGCCGGTATTAATTTGCGGTGTCAGATTGGCACAGGGTCTTAATTTTGCACCACAAGCGATAATGCGGTAAGCTTTGGGAACATCTTTGCAAAGCATCCTGAAGTGCTCACAATTGCAAACCCACCGCTTTACTTACACTGAGAGGAAAACGTGGCAATATTTTAAAATTTGTGTAACTTGTCTGAAGGCTGGTATTGGCAAGCTGAACTAATCCTAGAAGCAGATAACAGGGTATGCTTGTCTAGCAATTCAGTGGCTAGTCCGGAAAGGCATAGATTTAAGCATTAAAGTCGCAGCAACATTACTAAAACTCTCCTGCAGAAAGTGATGGAGGAAGAGGGCAACGAAAAGTCAGAATTCGGTCTTTCTGGGAGAGAAAGTGTGGCCTAGAGCAGTAGACCACTGGGTCAAGAAGCCGTTTTGTGCACAAATTTTGCTTATGGCCCGGGCCTTATTACGCATGGCATCATGTAGAAGTCCACGGTAGCTTGTACTTTAACGGAAGCAATTTTAAACTGCAAAGAATAAGTATGGTCCAAACAACTTCCCGCACAACATCATTAGATACCTGGCGGAAGCCTGTATTTCCTCTACAAATCCGGTAGCGCGGAAGGCCTTAAATGATTTCTGCCCTTGTATCGTCGGACTGCCTCTCCGAATAAACAAGTTGAGCGAGTGTCAGGATGATATGCACAGTGATGAAGGTGATCAGGATGAGCTGGAAATTGGTTAACCCAATAGTCAGTATGAGTCCTGATGAGGGATGGATGCTCGCGGTTAGAACCGAGGAACAGATCACAGGTTAAACGCTTGAATAAGAGCATGCATGAGGACAAGGGCAGGAGACACAAACTGGTGACAGCTCTTGATAAGATCGTCTGCTTATTAGGACCTCAAACTATGGCGCCTCAAACCAGAAAATCACCCTGAAAAAAGGACCCATGGAGATGCTACAATACGGACATTGGCACCGAAGTGATTCAACGATTGTCGCAAAAGAGGCTCTTGGCCTCCCCAATAGACAGGCTTATTGGAGGGTTCCGGTGAGAAGCATTCTACAGCTGGTTACACATGTCCAGGGGCGGGATCGGCGACTGACAAATAAGGAATCGAGCACAGCTAATAGGCGTCTTATCTGCGATCAAACCGAGGGGCATAAAATCAGTAGCCTGAATGCATAGATGCTCAGGCGTGAATTATTATCAAATATGGGAAAACGCTTACCTGAAGTTATTGATCGAGGCTCACGGCTAACCTCGACATGCACGGAGTTGCCATAGTCGCCTTAATTGTGTTGTACCATCCCAAGATGACTTCATCATTCACGCAAGACGCGCTCCCCTTTTTTGCTCTTTGAAGTGCTCACATACATACAGAATGTAAATTCCTTGTTATTTCCTGAGAACCAGCTGTCGCGGATAGCGCCTGATGGCTATTTTTTACCATGCGCGATTCCTTCTTGGAAGTGATAGCAGTGACTGTGACTGGCGAGCCATACCCGTACTTTTCTGTTAAGTTTACGTAGTGGATTTCAATAAAACTATTGTTTTTATCCATTATTCCGGAATTTGTTGCCCAACCGCCCATTATTTGTCTGCAGTTCCCATTCGAAGTAACATCCTTATGACTGGATTCTTTTTATAAGCTAAAGCCTACCGCCATGTAATCTCAATGTGTAATCACCCGTTCCATCTTGTCCAACAACTGGCCTCCCTGCTAGCTACCACGGCGGCAAAGTCCTTTCCTCCCTAAAATCAGCCACTCGCTCTGGCACGGTCGGTACTTGACCTCTAGGCCAGCTTACAATATTCACCCTTTCCTGGCTTCCGTTAGCTTGCTTCAAAATTTCCTCTATTGGACATAGTTTTATCTGATTACTCCTGGCACTCAAAAGGCTCCACTTCTTTCATCCTATTTCTATCATTACAATGATGAGAGAGCGCTGCCATATCCAGTCTCATGGCACTGCCTCAACTATTTTCTTCAAAGTCTTGACCGCAAACTCCCACACAAAATACCCTGTAATCGTGACTACGGGCAAAATTTTCGCGAATCCCAGCCACCTCCGGGACGAATTTGTTCTAAATCGCTGAAGCTTTCGTTTGGATTTGACCAACCCTGTTTTCCTCCGCAAAATTGGTTTGCCTCTTCCACAAGTTCAAATACATTTAGGGCGTTCGTTTGGCCTCATGCATTGATACTAACTCCCTCTGAACCAATCCTTCACGCCTGTTATCCCCACTACAGTAAATACAGTGAGTCTACTTGGTTTCAGTTTAAACCATGTTTTTTAGCAAAACACAAGCATCTGTCTCCACTTCGAATTCTTCCTTTTCCATCTGCATTTTCGCTTCTTGTGTCCCTGGCTATTAACTCGACAGCCCAAGGCCACTCATGGCCAGCAATAGTTCTCGGTTTAGTTCATGCTAATCGGTTTCACCTTTGAACCAACCGTACCTTATGTCTAGCCAGCGGCTAGAAGCACAATGCATTTTTCTGCAAAACCCCTACGGGAGAAATAAAACCTTTAACGTCAGAATATTGCACTTCTTTGCATATA
>NW_008751954.1:227334-250452 GCF_000715545.1 Opisthorchis viverrini
AGAATCATCGACCAAAATTTGTTTGCACGAATGCGCCTACGCATATGTTGCATCTCCAAAGGCCATTTAGATTCTAGAATGTTGAGGAAATCTGTTCCGGTGGAAAAACAACTGAAAGTTACCTTCATTGTATGTGAGTCAACCTTTTCCACAATTCGGGATTTTTTATCATCAGGCAACGTATTCACAGTCGGCGGTGTTTATTGACCTGGAGATTTTGTTCACTTAAACAAATCGCCATAGTAAAGAATTTTCAATAATACGGGAGCATATACATTATACATAGGCATTCTACACTATGAAGTGGCAAGTCTGAAAATGCCGTAGATTTCGAGAAGTCAATCTCATTGTGCGAATAGCCGGCGGCTCATGTCTATTGTCTTAGTTTTTTGGTTCCAACAGTGCCGGTGATTTATCACGCAATAAGAATGCCTCGGTGGTTTTATCTTCCAACCCGTTGTTATACTGCCTGTCGCGTTCAGGCTGTAGCGACCTGTTCATGCTTTGATCAGCATGTCCCATACATGTTGGGAAATAAACCTAATATTATTGTTATATGCACTGGAATGCGACGGGATCGTGATACCCACACTGTCTGCCTCCGAAAAATATGCTCATGTCTTTCCCGAAACTTGAAACTACTTTGGAAGTTTGTGCTCCTCCATAGATCGCGACAACTTTGGACGATTCATTGAACTCTTTTGGGCATTTCGTTTGGTCCAGCACTGAGCATTCCCAAACAACGGATTAAGTCAGTTTTGACTTAGTATTTGTACTTGGTCTTTAGCCAAAGTATGTCATAGGAGGGAACCGTTATTCTTCCAACTCTGTACCTCAGACAGGGAGCAAATTGTTTAGCACTATTCCGTAAGCACACGGCTCCACTCTTGCGTTTTCAACACCGACTCATTTTATTCGTCAACTTCCGTTGTTCACTCTAATCTTAGTCCGTCACATAAATGTGCTCGCCTGTCGCTTAATCACACGAAGTAGCGCACAGATACATATTTCTTCAAAATAATATTAATGGGTTGACAAAACTTGTGACAGCAACCCCCGTACATACAACCATTTTCACGGGAACCAGACTCGCAGTTGGCACAGACGGCCAAATAAACCGAAATATTAGTAGCTCTGATGTGTTTCTTGGTGACCAGTCTGATGAATGCGCACTGGTAAAGTCTCCTCGTCTGAGAACGAGACGTCTGCAGACTAACTTCTAAGCTGAAAAACAGGTCAACTCCTCGTCAAATGACGGCGCAATTACCACTAATATTATTATCGATAATTGTTCCCAGCACGCTGCAAGCATGGTGCTGGAAAAACTGCAGCACAAAGGACAGTTACCTGCTCCCGACGCTGCAGTGAGGCGGGATAGCCGTATAAAAATAACTTTGTTTATCGCACTCAGGATGGCACCAAATGTCAGAAAATCGAGCTGTTACGATTCTGTACACTGACGTCCTGGTGAATGCAGCCTAAGTTTTGATTGATTAGACAAGAACTTATAAAGAGATGAGACCGCCGTCAAACTAGGGTACGGCGCAGTTGGCACGGGGTGGCCATAGCCAGAGCGAGGACTCGGATGGAAAAAGAAGCAGGGATGTTCGCGGGACTGCGGCAGTGAGAACAAATATCACGAGGTCAAGAGAGTAAGTCACTAAGGGATTTTCGCGACAGATATCAAATGTTCAAGAAAACGGCACTCGGAATCATGGACTTGGTGCTGTAAGAATATAATAAATTAGGAAACGCAACAGGTCATCGAGTAAGATGGGCGGGGGCGCGTGTAAAATCATCTGAGTAATAGGGTGAAATCGGGTCGGCCTCAGCCATAAGCAGTCCTTAGGTCTTCCGTTGTGCTGAACTACAAAATGTGACTAATTGGGGCACGTGGCCATCATTCATGTGCTGGCAAGCAAAGTGCTCCGCACTGAGAACATAAAGAACAGTGCTACACTTTTTTCACTTGTGTTTTTCAGGTGAACAGCCGCTGAACGACGAGAACAAAACCGACCCGGGAAACTTGGGTAAAAGCCTCGGGCCTGTGTATCAATTCGTGAATCCGTGAATCCATACGCGTAACTGCTTTCGGGCACTTGGAGGACCCTTCTAAGGGAGGCGGTGTAGTAGGGCAAATGTGCTCTAAAAACCATCAGTGACGCACTAAAACCGTTCAGTAAAGAAAATTCCAAGGGCGGATAAGCAACTGTTCGTAGGGTAAACGAGTGGATAATCATCAAACCAAATGCAGCGATGAGAGGTGCACGGGTCTAGTAGACCAATGGTTCTCAAGGTGGACCGAAGTAACAGTGAACAGTACTGATGACGCACGCGATTAGTATGTGTTTTGGCGTCAAGGCACAAACTCCGTATCTAATTCAAAATAAAGGTAAGTAAGAACTCATAGAAGTGCTTTGTAGTGCTCCTTCGTTATATTAAATGAAGGTCCAGGGATGTTGAAGTGGACACTTTTCAAGAACTCTGCAGATGAGATGTTCACCTTCGTGTGTGATGTCCCGTAATAGCTTAGATTGTGTTCGCTGCTAAACGACCTTGCAGTAAAGACTTCCCTTTTTCATTTAGTGCACTGGACGCGATCCGAATCAAGGTTCCATCACCATAGTTCTTTAAGGATCGGGATGTGGGTTTTTCCTGGACAACGCGGTTGCTGATCTGAAGACTGATCCAAAGGAACTTGGCAGCACTAAACAACCTCTTAATAGGCCTGGCAACCACGGCCCTGGATGCAGTCAGAAGGGACACCGCGGTAGTGGTCTCGTTGGCGCGACGGGTTTTCTTGGGGCTAAGTTTGACACTCCGGCCGACTGCTAGGAGTTCGCGAGGCGATTGAAACAGTCGCAATGGAACCAGGATGAAACGCGGTGGTGATTTTCGCCAGATTTCAGCAACCGTTGAACCATGCCTTACTGGGATTTGCAGGAGAACACTGAAGCAGTCGCGTTTTGACTAGTTTGTTGAAACTGCGCTGCCAGAGATCGACGACCGGTTGCGGTTGGCCAGATCAACAGGCCACATGAGCGCTTGGGAGCTGGTGCAACTAGCCCCACTACCGTCACGAGAAAAGAGGGATGATTCACCGGGGGAGGATTTGTATACCCCAGTGAAACGACCAGTCGAACAGCTTGTGACTATAAGGTCGGAATCGCGGATGCACCTTTGAACAACCGATATTACTTCCGAAGCATGCATAGCGACTGGTAGTATTTATGCCACGGTACACGATCAACTCTTATTTTCTTAGTGGCTTGCGGTTAGTGATGTAACATAAGCCTTGATGAAGACCATTATTGAAACAGGCATAAAAAGAGCGCTGTGCTCAGTTAATACAAGGGCAGAGATGTCACCGGGGCAGAGGAAAACAAAGTTGAACGAAAACCGTGCGCGGTAGCCGTGAGAATACTGGATGGATACCAAATAAAAATTCCCGGATTTCCAATGCGAGCAACAAACCCGGGCAGGTTAACGCAACAAAAGTTTCTGACGACCCTGACACAAAGCAGGCAGCTTTGAAAGCAGATGCCCTCAAGAGCATCGAATCTGTGATACACATAAACAAGGGCAAAATGATTGAAAAACACTGCTCGGTCGTGCTCGAAGGCTACCCGAGCACCGCTGTGAACCAAACGTGTGTATGAAGGCCTCCTTCCTTTAATGTACAGTCACTACAGTCTGTGGTCAGGGAGTATTTGTGGTGTTCACGGGCGATAAAGATCCGCTTGGTTTTGGCCTGTGGACTAAAAAAGGACCCCTCCCTCTTCCGTACGCTTTCGACACCAATCCCCCATCAGCTGCCGCTCCACGTAATGGGGGAGGTGCATAAATAGGCTCATCAAATGCTGAAAAATGGAATCATCAAGGAAGCCAATATTGCGTAGAAATATCCGTAGTAGTTTAGAAAGAAGCGAATGCGAAATACCAATTTTGCGTGAACCTCCAGCACCTGACTGAATTGACCGTAAATCGTATGGTCGCAAAGCTTTCAATTTGCTCTATAAACCCTGTTATTCCACGGTGTCCCATTTGCATTTCAGATACTGGCAAGAAGCTTTTGAGTCATAGGACGGGGAGAAAATGGCGACACTTCTGGAAACACCCAGTGCCTACCTAGGCAAATGTCTTTTGGTTTGTCATATGTACGTGGTGCTGCGTTTAACGAAGAGACTACAGAACGTCGCCATGTGTGGAGACGATAAATTGGCACACAAAGATTCCGAAACAGAACACGGTTCTAATCTTCAATTCGTCTTAAAACTTATTCGAAGAGCTTGTCTGCGGATAAGTGAAGCCAATATATTACTTGCTCAAGGCTTAGTGACACTACTTGGGCGTAAAGTGGGCCAAGGGTAGGTCGGTGTACCGCCGGATGAACCACAATGATCTGAGAATGTGCAGTCCTCATTTCAAGCTGACGCTTAGGGCAATTTCGTGGACCAACAGAATACTACAGCCAGTTTGGCAGACTTCAAAACAAATGCGACTACACTGTAAGGATTGCTTCTTTCCAACGGACAAGGGAAGCGCATGAAGATTTTGAACATGTAAAAACGCGGTTGCCGGATCAACAATTGGCCATCCTGCTCCTCAGGATCGGGAAGATGCTTACTGTTGCAACACACGCTGCCGCGAAAGGTATCTGTCCCTTTTAAGGCAGAGGGATGGTGTCATCGGATGTGCCAATTGTGTTCTGACCAACGCTGAGTACAGTGAGATTGTTTAGCGAGCACCGTCTGTGAAAAAGATTGAACGTTGAAACTAATCATAAACCCCTTGAAAGAAGCAGAACTGCCAGAGATCCTCAGAAAAAGCTTGCTCACTGAGTACTCTAATTCCGAGAGTATGACTCCGAAATGTAGCACGTGCTAGGGAGGCAGGACCACCTGGCCTGTTGACCGGAGATGAGGCCCCGAAGATCAAAATATGTGCCAATAGTACAATCACCCTACCGTGACCTAGGATGCTTGTGTGACTAAGGTGGCAAGATCCTGTTATATGATGGGTTGTAGCCGCCTCTTACGGTGGACGCACTAAGAACGCGGAATGAGACAGAAGTCTGGTGAAGTCCCAGAAACAATTCGACAGACTGAACCTGAGTGAAGCTAGCATGATATCCTGGATCTCAACAATCCTAGTGCCTTACTGCCAATAAGGTCAGCAGCTGGTCGTTAAGCGCCTCGAGATAAAACAAAGAGGATGTAAAAGATATTACTTATCTCGGCAGAAGGTCTACAGCAAGGAATGAGAAGTAAGGTAATGAAAATGGAAAGTTAACAAGCGTTTTTCCGATGCATACGATCAATTACGCGTTTTTCAAATCTCGAATCAACGTGTGGTTCTTTGAATCTTGAAGGGGCGTCAATTTTTGTTGATACACTTGCCTTTCGAATCTGTCAGCGCGTTGAATGCCATCACAATGTTAGGCATAATACGTCCCTTATCGTACCTTGTTTGAGTTCATGGAGGCCGTGTCCTGACTCGGACGGCCATGCAAGTTGGATCACCGTCGGGGCCATTGTGCATAGCGAAATTGTGTATCGCCCTGGCCTAAACCCTACTAGCGAGTGATGCACGGCACTGGCCAAAAGACGCCACTAATACCAGTGCAACGCTATCTGAACCCACTCCGAAGCAGTATTCTCCCAGGCTTTGTTCTCACTTTGAGCACCCCTAACTGGTGCTCAAGCCAGTCACCAGTTATGTGCGGGAGGAGCTTCTCAGGCGCAGCAGGGCCTAACTACGAGCGGAATGGGACACCTCCTAACAACTGCATGACCACCAAGCAGGAGCACACTAATGGTGAGTTGCCGTGTCCCCATACTATATCGGCACCCCCAGTTTGTCCCTTGTTGGGAGATTCATGAACACAAATTCACCTTTACGTAGACTGTAGTCACGTCTCTTTAGCTTCTTTATGTTACCTGCCCACACTCACAAAACTCAATCGACCTCGTCCTACCCCTCCACTTCCCATGCTTCACCCTTCGGCAACATATGCTCCAAACTTTCCGTATGTCCGTCGTCCATTCTACCTGGTCAACACCGGTCCACAGAGACCAGCAACTGAATCGAAATTACCCGTGATTCTGATTTTTATTGCCTCTGCCTGTGTCAGTCCCCTTGACTAAGCAAACACAGCCGCTTCCACCCGCACAATAGCCGCAAAATTGATGACCGTTACGGGGCTCTCTAGGAAACGAAGTATGTCAGCATAGTAATGGTACATCCAGAAACACTTCCTTCGAACCCCGGACCACCCATCTCGTCCGCTCACTCCTTTAATTGCAGCTACGTGCCACAACCGCCTCTGAAAAGATTTCGTTCCAATCCGCCAAACCCCTCATTTGAACCAAACCATCCCGTTTTCGCGTCGCATGTTCAGTTTGCCCCGCCAACATGTTCAAAGAGTTCACGGTACTCGTTCTGCCCTATAAATTAGCACCACCTCTTTCTCTTGAATAACTTTGACATCTACTTCCCTCCAAAAGCTACATAAGCGCGTCCACGCGGTTTCGGTCCAACTCATAGTTTTGTGACAACACTTGCCATTCGTCTTCACAGTGAATTTCTCCATCTCCGTCTACACTTGGGCGTGGCCATTATCTCAACCGTTCAGGGCCACGCATGGTCTTTAGGTGTTTTTAGATTCGGTTCAAGTCAACTTGCTTGTCCCATCGTTCTTGTTTTCCGTTTTTCAAAATTTTTGTTTGATTGAGAAGCGTGCCTCACGGATTTTGTGTTATCTCTTTTGCGCCGTTACGCACCACATCATAATTGTAGCGGCCCGATAATGACCCAATTGGTATGCTGTCTACAAGTTGGGGAACAGATTTATTTATAGTGCCCCATGAACGATGCTAACTGATAGAAGGGGATACGACAGGGGCAGCTCGCCCATAGGAACTTAGCCCCGCATCAAAGATAGGAGGACCATTGCACTTTGACGCCATTGGCTTCCCTCTAATGGCAACTAAAGGAAGTAAGTATGTATCTGTTTTGTTGGGTCAGAGCGGCAGTCAGTGTAGTGGTCATGCATCACTTCGTGGACAAATCGGTGTGCCAAATTGATCCTGCTGGATATAGGGTCATGCATTGAGTGTGAAGAGATCAGGACTAGCTTGTGGCGTCTAAACATCAGGGGGCTGAGGACTGCACCTCATCGGTTGCGAACTAACTGCTTAGTCTAATGCGATGACTGAACGACTGAGGAGTGGCTGGCGGCTAAATGTGATTTGGCGGTAAAATTCCCGATGGCGTAGTTAGCATACCTTACGTCTGCCAAGTGGACCACAGGTATGGCCCCGATGATGCTGACATAGTGTCGTCATCCATACCCTTCAGTTCAACTGAAGACTGGGTTATGGTCGACAAAGGGGTTGTCTCCTGTGGAGATTGAGGTGGAAAGGAGGAGTGCACGTGGAAACTTGACCGCCGTTCAAGAAAGGATTAGAAGAAAATGGCAGATACTGGGTCATGGCCATTTCCGTGTGCGTGAAGTGTAAGCAGAAAAATCACCAAAAATTTGAAGAAAGTGGCCGGAGCCACGGAAGTTGACCGGTGAGTGGTAATGCATGTTTTCCGTTGCTGACCATCAAGGAGATGTTTATACAATCGTAGACAGTTGTCAGTCGAAAAGGGCGAAGGTTGCCCAGCTTCAAAAGTGAAATGCTACATTCTAAGAGCTGCCGAATGGACCGGTTTTCGAGGCCTACCTTAACTAGCCGAGTGAAACATCGGCGGCATGCAGGTGATCTCTGAAGGGAAGGTGTGTAAAGATGTGCATTACTGATGAGCCAACTTCCGCCATCACATCCGGAGGAAGGTGAAGGTTAATGAAGAAATTGAGGATTGTTCGTTCATTATTAATTCATATTCGATGAACGTCCAGGACCGTTGAAGAGGACGCCTGCGAATGTGCATTTCTCAAAAGCTGTGAAGCCGAGATGCTCAGTTTTGCGTCTAATGACCTGTAGCGGCTTAGTTCCTGTCCATTACAAAGCAACTGCGCAGCAACTGCTTTCTCTTTTTCACAAAGAGCAGCAACTGGGGGATACTTGTGAACGGTTTTTGTGCATAAGGAAGATGATTTTTCATCTATAATGCACCGTCACAGCCTTGGAAGGAGGTTCTGGCTCTGTAAAGTTAGGTGCGTACGAGAAGTCTCGGAGCTAACCCTTGTTTTGTCCCACTTCGTTGGCGCTCATGGCAGTATTTTCGCTTTTGCATATTTGGTCTTTTCGATCTGTTGGAGAATTTCACGTGAAATATCCAAAAACCAGAGCGGGCTTTATTCAGACGCCATTGTCCAAAGTGTTCCCAGAGAAGGCAGAACAGGGGATGCATGTGTGTTACTTTCTGGAGAACAAATGTCCCATGGGCCTTCTCCACACTCACTCTCAACCTTCAAGGTACATCCCAGTCATTGGAGCTGTCCGCTGGTTGCTTTCGGCTACAACATACGAGGTATTTGTGTTCAGTCTGACACATCGATTGCCCTCACCCACGCGATTGCGGCTCCTACCTTGAGGGCCTAGTGCCATAGTTTAGGTTGCGCACCCAAAACAGTCACCTGTTAGTTTTCATTACGTCTGTCCACACACAAGCATTCTTCTCCGCATAACAACATACAATTAAGCGATTTTCTATTTTTTGGCCTCAAACTTGAGCTTCACCAGCTAACGCCGAATGGTTGAGGAATAACAGTGCGAACCACACTCATTCGAAACGGTCATGCATAGCTTTTCTGACAACGCCGCGTCCTACAGGCACACGCAAAATTCCTCCGAAACCATGGTCCGAAAAAGAAAAACCTTACCGTAAAGTTTTAGCATTTGATGGCAAGCATTCAGGCGCCTAAGGTCTTCCGCGCGGCTGAAGTTTTATCGGAAGTTGCTTAAACGGACTCGAAGTCATCTATGGGCGCGAAATTTGTATTTTGATGGCTGCCGGTGGCTTTGCCCATCGTCTCAATGAAAACGGTGGGGAACTTTTTGGAAAAGCTGGTTTCTCCGCGTGTTTTCTTAAGTATTGGATTTGGAAATAACCTCAAAACGACTTAGACAATAATCACGCCCATTACGTCCGCGTAGACTCAATGTGCAGCGGCCATTGGAAACCTGGATATGGAAAATTCTTCTATGGTTGCGGCAGGCGTCCGCGAAAGCCAAGAATTTGTCACAGCTCGTAGGTGTTTGTTTCTTGATGGTCAGAATACGTTATATCTGGCTTAAGGCAAGGTTCGATCTTCACCGATACGCCGAGCCACCAATAGTGCCATTGGATAAACTATTAGGTTTGTGAGCAGGACAAGCAGACGGCACAATAAGATGGCCGCTGCTTTCAAGTCCTTTCATAAATTAAACGGACTTGAACGGATTTGTGGTTAACATGCTTGTCTGGGGAGTATGAAAGATATAACGAACAACGGGCGAGCCATCAGACTGGTTATGGTAGTTGCGGTAGCGTCAACGCTACGCCATACTTCGGTTAGTGGATAGCCCCATACATGAGCATCTTGGATGAGCCGTTTATGGTTGCTATTGTAGTAAGGATATTCTTGGGTCCATCAAGGTTCCATGGTGGTCCGTTGCTGCCATTTAAACGAGGCGATAAGACAGCCACGTCTACGTTGGGGACCCAAAATGGGAAAAAGTGTCGGGAAGGTTATCTTGAAAGAACTTTGATGCGAGTTAAAAAGCCTCCCGAAATAGCAGACAGTAAAAAACTATCACCATTTTTAATCACTTCAACGAGGCAACACTGCCTGATTCCAAAAACGATAATCAAAATTTACGTGCAGATAATAAGTTTGTGGTCAATGCAAACTGGTGAGGACATATGTGGGTGTGAGGGACGTGTATCGGTTAGCTTGTGCGCAACTAAGTAAGATTGAAACACGCAGGAACATAATATCAGAGATATCTGGTGGTGTTGCCTGTTCATAAAATGAGCTGACCTCAGAGCGGAGCTGTTACAGCCTAAAGAAAAGCGTGGAGCTTTGCGAAACCACTTCCTGTGGGGCGTCACATCGCGTGTATTTGGTGAGCCTTGAAGTACCTTTTCCTCTGCTATCAATAAATATTTTGGTTCACGGGGCAGTTGTTCGGGACGTATGCCAAGACTATGGCAAGCATAGACCGGAATCAGTTTTCCCTTCCTTCATTGCATGGGACATTTATGAGGTTCACCATGTGGAAGGCGCATACTTTGGCGAGAGGGCGTGCAGTTGAGGTAAGAGTTTTCAACCGTGCAGTGTTTTGCATCATCCTGGACAGAAGGCGCGGAAGGGCCGGACATGTTACGGAAATATACGGGGACCTCAAAGAGCTCCTGTACACGTAGCTGTATCCGTCAAGTGCGCCCTCTCACCATTCCCACTTAATTTCGTGATCGACGAGATAACGGGACGAACAGTAAAATATCTGCTGGACCCGATTTTCAAATATCTGGCGAGAATTTTGTCAATCTGGAGTATGCAGACATCGTTCTCATCTTCGAAAGAGGGAAAGACGCCGGTGCTTTTGAATGATCAGAGTCATTCTGTCCATTGGTGTGCACTCTGTGCCCACAAAGTGTCCCGTTATAAGCCTGGCTTACCGCCAAGCGTGATCATAAGATTAGTCAGAATAAAGCGCGATTTTTTGTATCTGCAGTTAATGGAACTCTTGGGTGATGGGGTAAGAAAAGGCTCAAGAAGAGGAAGGACATAGTTTCGGGTGCGCTATCAAACTGGGTATAGCAGAGCCATGCCACCACTGCACTGAAGTACATCGGCTTCTTGACATTTCCGTAACGGACGTCATTTTTGTGATCATTTGGTTTACAGGAGCCATTCTGCGAGGAGAGGGAGTATCTTTGGTTGGTCAAGGAAATCCTCAGAGCTAGAACAGCTTTTATATAAGGCCACAGGTATTTTTCTTATCCGGTTGGAGGGTTAGGGTGGTGCAGCGTTCTACATACGTTCGAATTTGTATTAGTTTTGATCGTAGGCGTGATAGATGAGGTCAGTGCACGAAACTGCAATTCTCGGGTCGCGTTTGCTAATTTCAAACACCTATGGCGTCAAGGCACTATATCCGTGAATATCAAGTGACGTGTGTATCAGCCTGCAGCACGGGCTGTTCCGTTGTTTGGCTATGAGACCTGGCCTATCTGACAGGCGTAACCAAGGCGTTTTCAGGTTTTCGACAACGGTTATCTGAAAACCATAGCTCGTGTGAGTCGGCGTCTGCAAATCTGCAAGGCGACAGTTACACAGAGATTTTTCAGTTGTGCAACGGGGATTTTTACTTAAGAACGTGTCGTTGCTATCTCCAGCTAAATCATCACCATTATATGGGAAAGCTGGATAGCATCAGGCTTGGCTATGTTACTAGCTTATTTATTCGGATATAGTAGACAGGATTTCAGAAATGAAGATGGGTTACAATACTTCGACATGAACGATGAGTTACATGGACCCCGGAAGGGAGCTTCTTGTTAGTAAGGTTGTTAACGTGGTTGGGTATGTGAAGGTTACGAGTTTCGATGGGGAAGACCAAGCTGTCGATTTTATAAAGCTACACTATATCGGTACTAGAGAGCATAAATCGAGCGAAGTTGAGAGTTAGTGCTATAAACGAGCGGGTTTGACACCAAGCACCCACCCACACACTAGAACTTCGCTGCCTATCCATGGATGCACATTTGATGACGCGTGTCGCCCTCCGATCCTGAGGCGCAAGTGTACACCGCTTGGTCTCATGACTGACAAGTAAACATTCCTCTTTAGCTTTAACTTCGTTGCACTCAATAATGCATGTGGTTGCCGAATCCCGCTATCGAATCATCGATGTTCACATGGCTCTCCCGTGGACTAAGTCAGCAAGTAGCGATTTTATTTTTATGACAGCACGTCTTCATGCCTGATAACCAGCGTCGCATATAAGCACTGGCGGAGCAGTTTGGAAGGGCATTCAAGGTAGGCGATATCTCGTACAGTTGTGAGTATGAGGTCCGTCGTTCGCCATTAGATTGATTATGTGTGCATAGGTTTGGCCTCGTATGCATCGGTCCGCATAAATACTGGCTCGTTGTTTATCCTAAGTAGCAAAGGTAAGCGACGACGGGTACAGTTACGAGTATGACAGATTAGGTTGGGTTAACTTACCAGTTAATCAACGTCACATATGGACGCGGAACTAGCAGGTACGATAAGTAGCCAGGTAACGCGACATCGAGTACAGCAATGAGCAGGACAGGCCATCAGGCTAGGCTATCACGCATGGCTGAGGCCTCATTTTTACCGGCCCGCGTTATCACTGGCCCGGTGTTCACTATAGATAGCAAGGATAAGCGACATCGCGTATGGTTATGGGTATGAAAGACCGTCGTTGGTCGTTGGATTATGTTACTGCGTATAGGTGAGGTCTCACAGTCAGCGTCACACATGGACGCGGGTTTTGCACTATTCGAGATAAGTGAGTATAAGGGTCCGTCGTTGGTCACTGGGTTAGGCTACCATGCGTAGGTTCGGCCCCATAGACAGCGTCGTGCATAGAAAAGGACCCAGCAGTTACGACAAGTAGCTGGGGTGAGTGACAACGGTTATCCTTATCATGGCGCTTTATGGCGGCCATCACCTATAGAGCGTCATATTCATAGTGTGAATGATGCCCACAGCTATCTCGTTCCGTCATCTTATCTACAGGCTAGTTATGCATATCTGGGAAAGAGAATCATCAACGGAGATGGCTCTCGCGTTGCCACTGCACCGTTTGTGCTGTCGTCTAACAATGTTGTACATAATGGAAGTAGAGAACCACGAGAAAATGTGTTGCAGCCAGGTTTGCCGAACAAAATATATTTTGCGATTATAATCGCAATTGCTGAAGCTGAGGAGTGTAAAGCAATCAAACGTTAACAACAAATCTTCCAGGGTGAACTTTGCACTAGACATTCTTTAGGTATTTATTATTCTTAAAGAACACCGAAGAAAGCCAAAATATGCTAAGGCGCGATTTCTTTTTTTATGTCGCGTAAACCGGTGAGGAAATGCAATTCGGTGATGGCCCATGACCTCGAAATTTCACGCACTTAAACAAAATTCTGCTTGCAACATATCACCGGAAGGTGCAAATCGATTAAACTAACTTCGGGAACCCTATAGTTTCGGCGAAAATAATTTAGGTGTGCAAATTGCCGGTGGTTCTGATGACAGGGGAGTAATATCCGTCATTTGAAGTTTTTACTTGTTTGCAATACCTGGATTTGCCTCCAGGACCACGTCAAAGCTAACAACACAACAGCCACCATGCCACACTTGACGCTAACGCGTCAGTTGTCAAGCGTGCTCCGTTTGCACACACTGAACGCTCAGTCGGAAACGCTTATTGTGGTTTTGCCGAACCCGGCCCAGGATGGGGCCCGAGTAGTTTTATTTATTTTCCACCGGGTGCTCTCCGTAAACCCTTAGCCAAGAAATCCATGCGGCCCAGAAGTGCAGAATGTGGCGTGACTTCTGTAACTATCCATCAACCAGCCTCAGATCACCACTCGCGATATCAGGTAAGAGCTCGAAAACACATCTGGCCAGTGTCAAATTCTGAACTGCTTCAGGAAGCTGTAAAACCCAGGCGTATCCTTTGCCTAATTAGACCATAGAGGTCATCGAGGAGGCTAAATACTTTTTCTTGGACGTTTGAATTTTTCTAGCACCATTTACCACGAAATGCTGAGCGATGTTGAGCGATCCAGTATCGTTAGTCATCTCATAGACTGGTGGATTTCCTGTTATTTTGACCCCCTGTTTGAGGACGAGAGAGTATGCATATTTTTCACAAAAAAGGTACATGAACGACATTTCAAAGAACGATCGTCGTTCTAATATTCCACCATTCTATATTCCATCAGTCCTCAACTTTTGCCGCTTTCGTTACGTTTTTTGGTTGTCATAACTGACCTCATATTTCAGGCCAGTGGTATGTTAACTTTCCATAAGACGTGCGTTTGTTTGGAGTGGCCCTTTTGATTCCATTTAGCCCCTATGGCGCACTCCATAAATAATTGCTCTCATTTCATAGAGGACACCAGTAAAACATCACAGGGGTCTGGGTGTTCACGTAGATCAGCACCTCCCTCCATTTCTGACTTTTGCCTTTCCACTAAAACAGCCGTCTGCACCCTCTGCGCCGTAAATCTGCCATAATTTGTCGAGGCTCCCTCATTGTCTTGCACATTCTAGAGGAATGCAGTGTTCCTTGCAGGCTGACTTAGGATTTGGAACTTTTGCCAAAATGCATTCTTCAAAGCATAATCTGTCATATACCGAGAAGTTTTCCAGTATGATAATATTCGAACCTAAAGACTGCAGCTTTCGTAGACACTATAAGTACGCTTGTTTTCAAACTACACCCCGCTATCGGTGTTCTTCACCTAGTGGATCATTTTCCTGTGCATGCACCACGATTCTCGCCTTCCTAGGAATTCAGTGCATGTGTAGTGGACTGGGAATTAATCAGTGTGATCGAAAAAATTTACGAGTAAAGTAACCAATACAAAATCAGAAAATCACAATAAGAAAATAATGGGTAGTCAAATGAGGACTCACGAACGCGAAGATCCAACAGTCCACTACACCGATCCAAATCGGCTACACATCCAATCAGCTACACATCAATCGGCTACACATCCAGACCGGCTTTGAAAGAAACATTCACTCGTAGAAATTTCCTACGGATGATTCGCGTGTGGGTGATATATTCCACGATAGGAAAGTTATTCAAGGCTAAAAAAATGTCACGGGGACTTTTTGTGAGTTCAACACTTGACGCAACACGGAGAAGTAGTCCCACTGGTTCAGCAGTCGGCACAAAGTCCAACGGAGCGTAAATACACTCGTTCAGCAAGAAGTTGGCAGGTCACACCGGAAAATTGTGTATTCGTAACATTAAAACAAACGTCATGATAAAATATTTACGACAGTTACAAGGTGTAGTTCAATTTCAGGAAAAATGGTAAATGTGACAACGGATTGCATACACCAAGCATGCACGAGGGAAAATTTGTCCATGTCACTCCTTCTCGGGAGAACTGAAAAGCTAATTAATATAGTCCTATAATCACTATCTTTCTCCATCGAGAACAAGTCCTCTGGCCTCCAATTACTCACTTCTCTGCAAGACGCCATTTCATTTCCATAAATTTGCTCCCATCTTATGCGCAAGTGCACGTGCGATGTTTTCCCGCGGAATCTCCATTGGTGCTTACTTGTTTATGGCCACATTCGTCGCCCTAAAGAATGGCCCAAAAGTTTCGCTTCAGCCTATTTTACTCATCTGAAATTAGGCGATTAAGTATTTTCCGAGCAAGGGAGCGTCCATCTGCAAGCCGCGGGCACGTCCAGTGGTTCCGATGAATTTTAGAATCCCCACAGCGTGCCCCAGAGTTGGATTGAAGGGCACCTCTTAGAAAACCAAATACATCAATTGTTTCACGTGATGCTGGAAGCCTAATTCAATTACTCTCATTCAATCAAGAAATCAGCCTCAATACTGTTCAACCTGCTGTTGCATAGGTGCACCGGCTCATATACATACAACTGCAACCTGTGCTCTTTTCATTTTAGCTGCGTGCGTTACCATTAGTTTTCATTACTTCTCAATCCGTATACCTCAGCTTGTAGGGTTATACCATCATATCTCAGTCAGTGTGCATGAATTTTGCCAGATGAAATGTCAACCAACCTGATTCTATGAGCCTTCGGCCTCCAACCAGCGCACGCACTGGTTTGACCTAATAACATCGTTTTGGTTACAGTAATTGTTCTATACCCCTGTTTCGGCGCGGACCGGGCCTTCTGAACTCTCCGAAAGATGGCTGCGTCCGCTTTGCCGAAGTTTTCGGATTTGTATGAACTGAAAGAGGAATTGGGAAGGTGAATATTCATCACTATTTGGAGATTACATTTTAGGGGAGCTTTTTCAATTGTCAGAAGATGTATTCAGTTGTCTACTGGTCTGGAATTTGCTTCAAAGATAATCAACACCAAGCGGTTATCATCCAGAGGTGAGTTGAGATGCAATCTGGTCTACTTAGTGAGTGAATTCGGACTAAATTCTCAAACAAACATTCGGACTGGTGAATTTTGTGTAAATCAAACAGCATATTAGCTCACAGCTCTCACACCAACTGTGGTTGCTATTGCGGTCAACTTTAGCGTGCATATTGGGAATTATGCTTGAGTATGCGGCTGCTGCTTAGTCTGCTTTATGGTTGGACAGAAGCAAGCCACTCGCCTTTCGGGTTAATAAGACGCTCCCACTCCACACTTTAGTCTGCCTTAATAAAATCGTTGAGACTCGGGTAACTCGGATATTATACAATTTTCTATTGCAACTGGATAAATCGGTGCTCAACTCTCTCAGATTTTCAAAATTACATTTTCCAGTCTGCGGTTAAATAATCTTTGAATGACCTCCCATGTGTCATCTTTCAACTATTCCAGGTGTTCTTATCCTTTGGACACTATTAGGGCAGAGATGTCTCAGCGATTAGAGCGCGAACTTACTGACTGGAAGGCACGTGTTTCGAACCTGACCTGTGCCTTTTATCTAGACTTTGGCAACCTGGTAGTATCCCAGTCCTCATGCTTCCCTCGAGTGTCATGGCAGTTGGGCACCGAAAGTGTTACAGCTGAATGAGTGAACACGTATTCTTTTGGGCTGATTTTGCCTTGGGTTGTTTGGTAGTTGCGATTCGAATAGTGCCCCGGCACGTTCAACAGGTGGGTGTGTGCACAGATGTTGGGATCTCGTTGACGTGCTATTTCGCAACGTTTGAAACCAGTTGAACCTGTTGCGTAGCACTTGTTTGGTGAGCTACCAGGCTGGGACAGCTGTCTGGGTGTATTTGACGTGCACAGGAACCACCCGGAGACTGGCCCTCAAAAGGTATAAAGCATTATGGCAGTTTGTGCAAGTAAAGACGAAGAGCCGAAGCCCCATAAGCAAGGCATCCGTGTCAATATTCTCAACCAATGCCTCTGTTATGCCCTATTACCCGAGTAACGACAGGGAACGGATTATGCTTATTTCATGGTTTGAGAACAAACCGGCGCCCGCTGATATTGATACAGCGCTCACACCGGGCGTCAGCTTTCGAAGGCGCATTCACTGTTGGGTCGTCATTCGCAGCCGCAGGACATCTTCGCCCGATCTGTCACAAGACGATTGTAAACTGACTTCTGGGAATCTCAAACCAGGTTTATTGTCCTCGTCAATTTCTAAGCTTGCGTTGCTAGAGTTCAGGACATGAACCAAGATGTGTGCAACTCCAGTCAATCTGACAGTGCGGACAGTACCTTAACTTCTGTGTTGTGGATTAGCAGTCGTTCCTGGAATCCATAACCTCTCTTGCCTTGTGAGCTAGGCTCATGGGCTAGTCCCCAGAACAGCCTATCTCCGTCTATGTGGACACCATGAATTGTATACCACCGGAACAGCCGTGGAATCGTGGTTTCTGCTTTATCTTCGTCTTCCTCCAGCGTTTGCTTCCATGCCCTATAGTTCTTAAACCTCCACACATCAACACGCGGTCTATGCCGCATAACAGTACCGTGTGCCAAAGTCGCGAACAGATCCCCCTAGTTTATACTCGACATTTTCGGATGGTCTATGTGTCATATCGGATACTCGAACCTGGAGGTACATCTTTGAAACATGAAGGAATAGATTTAATCCTTCGAGAATCAATCCGCTTCCCAGGGGTGTCCATCGCCATCAAAGCCAGCTGGAGATTCGTACTGCAAACGTACAGTGTGATCAATTCCCGTTGTCTGTGTGTCTCGTGTCCCATCCAAGAGGTGGGCCGAATACTTCGAACAACAATTGTCATGGCCGCCATCCGGTACTCATCTGGGACCCACAGGTGTCGTAGGACCCCGGACAGTGAACATGGAACCGCCTACGGTCTCGGAGGTTTATGACTGCAAATGTTCTCTCAAGCGCCACTAAGTCCCTGGTTCGGGTGAACCCTGCCCGCGTTGTTCAAAGATGGGAGTGAAGTCCTCAGTCAGCGCTTTTGTGTTATGTTTGCTTGCATTCGGGAAAAGGAGTCTGCCCCAGACAACTGTGGAAGGTTGGTGATAGTGCCCAATTTCGAAACAGTGCCTCATAGTGAGTGTGGTAACCACAAGGAGACCAGCTTGACTCCGGTCGCAACGAGACTGTTGGCGTCCTTTGTGCTTCGTCGCCTTACGGTGGCTCGTGAGACTACCTCGAGAAAGCAAGCGGGGTTACGACCTGGTAGGGGTTGCGTTGACCAAATCTTCACGCTCTGTCGGATGCCAAAACAACGCCACATGTATAAGCGACCCATAATTCTACCGCTCCTTGATTTCCGAGGCGCATTCGACTCGGTTGGCCGAGTCCTTGCTCACCAAGGAATGCCCGGAAGTTCATGACCGTAATAAGCTCTTTGTATTCTCGGACTTCCAGACTTATGAGCGTTTACGGCGAGCTTTCCAAAAGCTTCCGTACATAGTGCGCTGTCTGTCAGGGATGCCCACTCTCTCCACTTCTATTGAACTCCGTGTTCGATGAATTCATGGGATGAAGGCTAGGGGGCCTCTAGAACTCCGATGTCCGAATAGCCTGTGACGAACACCTTGTTCATCTGGAATATGCAGACGACATCGTTTTCGTCTTTGAAGAGAAGGCGCAGGTGTTTTTGGATGAACTGACCAAAGTCATTCTGTCCTTTGGTATGCACTTTGCACCCACAAAGTGTAAGGTTATGCTGGTGGACATGCAGTCACTAAACACTCCAATTACAATCCAGGGAGAGTCACTGGAATTTGTGGAGCGTTTTACTTATCTTGGAAGTTGTATTAGTTCTGATTGTAGTGTGACAGATGAGGTCAATGCACGAATCTGCAAGGCTCGGGTCGCGTTTGCTAACCTGAGACACCTATGGCGTCAGAATGGTTTATCCCTGAATCTGAAGGGAAGTGTGTATCAAGCTACAGTGCGGGCTGTTTTTCTGAGACTTGGTCTGTTCGAGCAGCAGAAATGAGATGTCTTCAGGTGTTCGACAGTCGATATCTCAGAGCCGTAGCTCGTGTGGGTTGGTGTCAACGTCTCCGAAACGGGGCACTTAGAAAGCGCGTTTTCGATTGTGCAACGGGTACTTCCATTGAAGAATTTGTCCAGCATGAGAAGTTGTGTAGGTTGGGACATGTGTTGCATACCTCTAACAATCATTCGCGCGAAAGTACTGTTTTCCATGCCCAATTCAGAATGGCGGAAGCGGAGAGGTGGCCAATCCTTGAGCTGTCGGAGAGAAAGGCGATTACGAGAGAGTACGTTGGTGGTCCTCGCCTTCCAAGATGGGGACCGGGTGATCCCCACTGTGCCTGACTGGAGACGCTGTAAGATAAGGCTTCCAATCGATATCAGTGGCGATCTTGTCAGTGTCTATTCAGATTGCCTGAGTGGGTGTTTGGAGGTGTAGAAACCTCGGAATGATTGTAGTAAGCTATCACTAAGTCCCTCCCCATCCACCTTTATTCTTTCTTCACAATAAGGCTTTCAAATAAACCATGGTTGTACAGCAATGAAGCATCTGCATTGAACACTGACGTCATGCTGTCGATGACGATGATGGTGCCAATTCACGGCGACCACCAAGTCGGGCCTCAGCAGCGCTTAGTCTACCTACCTGGGCGTTCATATCACCAACAACACTATCTGAGCTTTCAGCCTGCTGTAGAAGGGCACCTAGTGGATCATAGAAACTGTCATTGACAGATACAGAATTACGGTGAGTTGGGGCGCGAGCAGAGAATAAACAGGGCGCGATAGACCTCACTTCCTCTCACATGTTGCCAAACGAACTGCATAGAGGCGACTATCAATGGGTATCCAACCAAAGACAGGCTTTTCCCCTCAGTCGCTCAGTACAATGCCTAACCGAGCATATCCATCTGCAGCGGCTTCTGCATCACCCGAGGTGCGCAGGCGGAACCTAGAAGAGAGCGAGGGGGGCAGTCAGTTCGACCACAGTACTTGCGTCCTGAATCCTTGTTTCCGACAGACATACATCAATGCATAGGGAATCCAGCCTACGAGCATTGCTTCAGTGTGTGAGCATTAAAGCTGGCTAGGTCGTCATGCTTTTGGGGTTTGAAATCAGACTTCGAATTGTTTAGGGTTGTTACTGAACTCGGACGCACAGAAGCTGCAGCTAAGTGTGGTGCAGGGTAAGGGTCAGTCCTAGACAGGAGGACGATCGGGGTCCTCAACCAAAGCCTTTGGCTCAAAAGCCTAACCGCAGCGCAGCGGTGTTTGATGGGAAATGCAAACGCATTACCATTTCTACGGAAAAAGTCGCCACACATTCTTACCCCAAACTTGGAGAACCAGGAGACTGTGCTCGTCAGACCACTAACCAGTGATCCACCTGGTATGAGCGACTCTGAGTGTCCCGGGGACACCCTCCAGTTTAACTCAATGGGTCGGCGGGGTACACAAACCGTCCCACCTCTGTAAGGTCCGGTCTCTTCATGACGGGGTCCAGTCTCTTCGTTACGGAGTCCAGTCTCTTCGTATCGGTACGCACTCAGGGTCAAAAGTATCAGATAGTTATCTACCGAATATGTGATGCCGTGACAATAAGATGACCTTCCCATGGCTTGGTGATTCGTTCACTTCCGAGACCCATTAGGCTGTACAAGAAGTTGTCCATTTGAGCACCATTCTCTCATTCCAAGTTGTGGGGCGAGATGGCTCAGTGGTTAAATTGCGAAATCACCGACTGGAAGGTTCGTGGTTCGAACCCGACATCTCGACTTTCCCTGTCTAGGCTTGGGCAACCTGGCAGAATCCCAGCGCTCGAGCTTCCATTGGGTGGCACGGCAACAAGGCACCAAAAGGGTGTTACAGTTAAATGATTATCTTATTGTTTTTTATTACCATACCAAGTTAACTTATGGACAGAAGTAAGGGGGATGGTCTCCTGCTCCTCTGAGTTTAGGTGGGTTGGGGTTGAAACACATACAGCAACACGCTCAACTCTTATAGCCTCACTCCAACCACCATTTCCGTGCAGTCAGGCCTTTGGGCCGAAGGCATCCGTTGAAGTTAAGCATCACCAGTGATGTGATCAGAAAGTCGGCACGTGATATTTCTGGTCAGGAGGTGAGATGGCTCAGTACTTATACTGATCAGAAGGTCCGCGGTTCGAACCTGACTTCTGCATCTCGATTTTTCCTGTTTAGGCTTGGGCGACCTGGCAGTATCCCAGCCCTCGTGCTTCTTTCGACTGGCATAGCAGTTTGGCACAGGGTGAGTGCTACAGCTGAAGTATTTTTAAACTTTCTGGTCGCCACCAAGTAAGCACAGGATTTCCGAACAGACATTACCTCTGCTCAATCAGGAAGTCATTTGGATCCCGGTGTGGGGAGAGAAGCCTGATGTAATCAGGTTGTGGAAGTGGAGGAAACTAGGGTTATCCGAAAACGGTCTCACTTGATACACAGAACGCGACAACAAAAGAAGGTTGCCAGTGACGTTACCAAACATTGGAAATTTACTTGACACCATTACCAGCGTCTCAACCCGCGGTATGCATGTTTTCGACAGCGATTTAGTTGTCCATCCGCCCATGTACCCATGCTTTCGTTTGGCGCGTTCAGTTCAAACCATGGCGTGTGAATTCGGACCCCAGTTTTTTAAGTGCTAATATGTCTTTCTGACTTAGAGCAGGACCGATGAGCTCCCATCCGCGTTATTCGAAAACGTTTTTGAACCGTTATGTTTTGTTTTAATCATGTTGTTTGGATTGATTTGGGAACGATCATGGAAGTGTCTGAGACGACTAATCCAACCATGAGGGTGTAAGTCTCACCAAGGTTGTAACACGCTGCACTGTCTGGCCTCATCACAAAAGATGTAAGCCCGAAAGCATCAGATAGAGGATGTGTTGGCCGCATCCCCACACCAAATACCTGAGTAAATCCACAAGCAACCGAAGGTGGTGGTTTTCCTTGATTTCGAAAGTCTTCACCTTCGTGGATAGATTGGCTGTTCACATATACTTGGCCAGTATTTCATGCTCTTGCAGTTTGTGAGTATTCATGCCATTTGTTCCCTACTGCCAGTCGTATTGGGGCTTACAATGTGTTGGTAAAAAGTTCCAGAGGTACTATTGGGCCTGCCAAGGTTGTTCCCTCTCATGACCTTTGTTCAGTTTGGTCATTGGCATCATTAAAGAGTGTACTGTCCAATGGACCGCAAATCTTGGTGTCGTTATTACACCTAGAAAAAGATTGATGAACTCAGATCGTCGATCACATATCTGCACATACCACACTAAACAGGACATCGGAATGCGTTCGTACGCTCAAAGTGCAGCTCGGTGGCGCTTGAGTTAGAAAAGCCATTCACATTTAAGAAGCTGTCGGAGGTTTCAAGTTCACCTTTCGGGCTCATTTGAGTAGTTGCCCAAAGCGTTCAGTCCAATGGCTCTGAGGGAGGGAGTCATGTTTATCTCCACTTCTCTCTTCCACCAGAAGCCTGTGACCAGTTGAGGTACTTTTGCTATTCGCGGTTCCAGCACATACTTGACTACGTCTTGCGATCACCAAGGGGAACAACTTTACCCGTCTCTGGTGTTTCCAGCTATGGTGATTTCTTTGCTCGGTGTCGCAATAACACCGGTAACACGTTTTATACCACACCAAATGGCATGGTGACATCGTTCTAGTTGGCTGATGCGTTTTGCATCTGGTTAGAGCGCGAATTTACTGACCGGAAGCTCCGTGGTTCGAATCCGACCTCCGCCTTTCCACTTCCCCTGTCTAGGCTTGGGCAACATGGCATATCCCAACCCTCGTGCTTCCTTCGGATGGCATGACACCTAGGCAGGGATGTTACAACTCAACGCTTTGCATCTGATTCAGCCGTAGCACTCTATCGGTGCCAACTGCCATGCCACTCAAAGGAAGAATGAGGGCTGGGATACTGCCGGGTCGCGCAAGCCTAGACAGGGGAAGTCGAGAGGTAGAGACCGTCACGAAGAGACTGGACCTTACCGTGGTGTGACGGTTGGCGCACCTCAGCGATC
>NW_008751954.1:260166-274520 GCF_000715545.1 Opisthorchis viverrini
TTGCTAAAGTTTTCTTCACCAAAACCGGATGGCAGGAGGGTGTCCACGAATGAATCGATGACAGCGATTTAAACGACGTCAAATCGTCCGATCTCATAGCGGAGGAACTAAGCGGCTATGCGTTAAAGGCGACATCTTTAATACATGTGCGCCATTGATTGCGCGATTGTGCTATGTAGTCAGTTACCAATTACTGGCGAACTCCCCATCGTAGTCCCCATAGAAGATGACATCTTTCAACGTTACTGTGTTCACTGGTCAGGGCTACCATACTGCGCGGTTAGAACATAGACTGACCATTCGCGAACTACACCCATTTGTATGAAAACAGACTGGCTATCTTTAGACCTCTTCTACTTTGCATACGGTCGGACGAAAAGAGTCCTGCGGAGCACGCACCCAAACGGGCGTAACTTATGGGTAGTGACCACTTCCGTGATGAATATATTCTCCCAAATCCGTCCAGTTTAGCTCAGTACCACAAATCTAAGATTGGCATCAGGCCTGGGGTTGCGTCGATCATGACTTCACTATGCAAAAGGTGTTGGGACTGCGCCATATATCATTTCCTCTCCGACCATCTTCATTTTTACGAAATCTGTCACTGAAAAACAAATACTTTGCTGCATTTACTGCTTCACAAGCAGTTTTATGGTGTCGAGGCTTCGCTCACTCACAGGTCAGTTGTGAACAAGTTCTTCTAACGAGACCCATTGCTGAAGTTAGCGAAGCCCCCACCGTTCAGGACGCTGAAGTGCACCTTCAACCTCCGCATAACAAGTTCGTTGCAAAGCGGAAGGACGTTCTATCCATAATTGTCTTTAGAAAGCGTAACCTCTCTAAACTCCCGTCGGATCACCAAAGGAACAGGAATATAAGTGGCACTCCAAAATACTTAATCCAATTAAGACAAAATCTTTCTATCATAATTCTACTTCGCGGTTCACTAGACTAGGGATGTGAACGCTGGAATACCCCGGAACTACAGCGCTAAGAATGCCGCGACGAAGACCTGGTATATGCAAACGATATTGTTTTCGTTCGCGAGGAAGAAAAGGTCCGGGGCTATTTTATGAATCAGCCAATGTCATACAGTCATCACATCCAAAAAGTGTGGCCATCCTCCCGGACATATGGTCACTGAGCACGTCCCCTACAACCCAAGCAGACACCTGATGTTGAAGGGCGGTTCACATATCTTGGAAGTTGAATCAACTCCGACTAATGTGACGGATTAAGGGAACAGACCGAAATTGCAAACTCCAATTTGAAACACCTCAACAATACGTGGTATACGTCGAAATACCACGACGTATGGTATACTTCACCACAAGCATTTTTGCCATATGGTCGTGAGACGTAGTCTTTTGGATCAACCGAACAGGACTATTAAGTCTATGATGGCTGTTGTCTCAGAGTGATAACTGATGCGGAGTAGTACCAACTAACCCGCAACAAGTTGGTTAGAAATTGAGTATTTGGTTACGCGGCAGGACCCTCATTGTGTAATTTGTCTAAAACTATGGTCTGTATTGACTGGCTTATGTATTTGACACGCAATGTCTGCAAAAAAATCATTGAGTTGTAACATCCTTTCGGTGCCTAGCTGTCACGCCATTCGAAGGAAGCTCTAGGGTTGGGATACTGCCAGGTTTCCCAAACCCGGACGGAAGTAGGTAGGTAGAGATTGGGTTCAAACCACAGACCTTCCGGTTAGTAAATTCTCGTTCCAACCACTTGAGCCGTCGCCCCACGTTGGAGTTATCTTGAGACCTTCCGGTTAGTAAATTCTCGTTCCAACCACTTGAGCCGTCGCCCCACGTTGGTACCAGTTATCTTGGAGCTGTCACAAGGTGACGGGATGGTCAGCACATCCACTTTCTGGACTGCTTCTTATGAGTATTGGTAAATCTTTGTGGAGTAATCATCAATTGGAGGTGATAATGACCAGAATGCTATTCCGATGAGTCTCACATTCAGATGCATTTTCAAGGTAGGATTAACCCTTAATACATGCCATTCTAAGTACCCTCTGTGAGTTTTGCCATACCGAACAAGCTTTCATTCGTCCCTTGTGAGTAAGGCCAGAGTTACTTTCGAGACCGGATGCCTTTCCTACTTGAGGACTAGAAATTCGAGGACAGTTATCCAACTTTTCACCAGTAATAAAAAAATTGTTCAGCTGTAGCACCCTTTCGGTGTCCATCTGCCATGCAACCAGAAGGAAGCACGAGGGCTGGGCTACTGCCAGGTTGCCCAAGCCTAGACAGGGGAAGTTAGGAGACAGAGGTCGAGTTCGAACCGCGGACCTGCTGGTCAGTAAATTCGCACACAAACCACTGAGCCGTCTCTCCCCCCAGTTGTACGCGCCAGTAATACGATTCATAACCAATTTCGATACATAGACCAGTGTAATCATCTTCGCGGTAATGTGGGGAGATTTGGTACTATTCAATTTACTTGATTTACAGACATACAGAGGTAAATCGCGGTAGTGGAGAGCAACAGGACAGTGTTTTCCCATTGTTCTTCTGCAATTTTATCTATAGTTTTACAATTTCTCTACGCTGTTTATTCGATACACGATCTAAAGTGACAAGCACGGTCTGGTGGGTTTCAGAAACATAACCGCTCGTCCAGTGCACCTTTGGTCAACTATTTTTCCTCAGGGACGATCTTCAACAATCTTCATTTCCAGCATAAGTGCCTTGATCTTTTTTAAGCGTTGATATCGGGCCACTATTAGTTGTGACCCTGCGTGTCATTTGTTCACTTTGTTATGCCGGTTCCCTCTTTTCAGATATGCAGAAACTGGAACGTGAAGCACGCATATGCAGGCTATTGAAGCATCCAAATATTGGTTCGTTGTTTTTATCCCTTGTATCTGTCTCTGTATGTCTGTGTATATTTGATACAAGCCGATTCATGTGAGAAATGAAGTTGTCGTATTCCACAGATTACGATGAAATAGCTTTTTATTCATTGACGTGGTCTTCCATGGCCGATACGTCATTGACTGCCTGGGGTTATTGATGCTTACCGTTTTCGGTCTTCCACGAACTCACTAGACTCGGATTATAGCAGGCTTTTTAACCCAATCGTTTCTCCAAAATAAAAGAATCATATGTCTCATCAGTGGCGTCCCTTCAAGCTGCAGCTGCTTCTCAAAACAAAGAATGCACAAAATACTGCTAGTGTGCTCACATTTGATCAGGGACACACTGGAAAAGCCAGATATAGTTGAGAAGCGCCGACCCTCTGATCAGCAGCTCGCCCATAATTTATGAATCGTATCGAGTTGCTGGTGAACCATGTGCTCCAAAAGCATTGAAATATTTCATTAGTTCCTATCCCATATTTCCTGTTTCACTTTTGCCTAACTCTCTGCAATGTGATCGATGGTATAAGGTAGGGGATGAAAAACTGTGAACCGACCGAAGTGTCCCCTAGGAGGTGACCTCTACTTGCGAGTAACCAGTAAACGAGAATTTCAAATAAAACGTTAAATATGTATGGTAGAAATCAGTTGTGACGTTACTCATTGTGGCATCAGGGTGTTTTAGAGTTTATATGATGCTTGAGCTAAAAATCCACCCTAGTCTTATATGTTATAAGACGGTGAATAGTTTCGAGTTTTCCATTTCCATGATTTATTTGTAAAATCGAATGACCTGTTGTAGGTGGGAACATCTGTAGTACATCGTTCACTACTTTTGGTGATGAGGTGGTACCCGGCGTTAAAAATCAACAGTTTTATGTCAGTCAGTTGTTGCTGTTCTTTCATTCATCGCCGACGAAAACCTTCGTTTTTGGAACACCCGTAGCCATTTGTCAGTTGTCTCTTACTCAGTCGAACTGATTTTCGTTGATTCTCTTGAGCATTGACGCCAGCAGTAGTGTTGTTCAAAGGAGTCACATGATTCTAAGACCGTCAGAGGTTTAATAAAAGCCTCCCAGCGGATTTCGACAGTTTATCAGCCGGTTTATCAACCACCAATGGTCTATTTTGGCTTTCGTGTGTGTCTCCGTGAAGATAAGCGATTGGTGTGTGAACTTTCCCGTCGATGGTATAATTAATGAAGGCTGGATGTCTTCAGTTCGGCAGCTGGTCCAATTTTGCCAAGCATTAGAGTATATTAATCCATGTCTTTTGTTTTCGTCACTGATGGGCTACCCTATTTTCACTTCCCCAAACTCTCGTTTTCGGAATGAATGCCAAAACCGATTGCTTTTTACTAGCCTTCAGTTGATTTACTGTGTGTTGTCGCAAAAAGCCAAAACACAGGAACATTATACGTTGCCTTCCGAGATGCCTCAATTTACTTGGGTCCCCAGTTTCAATGCTAGTCAGTCTGGTAGGCAGTATAATTACTGAGGTATGTATGCATCTCATTCTGCGAAACAGTTCGTTTGACGAGTCGAGTAGAGTGTCCCCTGATCAGAGTAATCCCATGTTAATTTGTACGCCATATAGCAAATTCGGCTTTGGAGCAATCCAAACTTACTGGTTTATTGGCCTCCCACAGCCAGAAAGGACCTATTCCTCCCATCTTCTCTCTACCATAAGAAGAGACTGAGTCGAGTGTAGACAAAACCCACTTGTATCAGCCCTAGGAGATAGGTTCTTCCGTGTTTTCGCCTCTCTATCACACATGTATTAAGAGGGATCCAAAGCAATATAAGTTCCAAGTTGGGCGGGCAAATCACAGGAAAATAACTCATGTCCTTAACTGCCTGCCAGAGTAACTCCTCTAAGACTGGGTGCGTGTTTGGATGAATGGTCTGTGAAGTTTTACTGAGGCTCCCTTACCTGCCCGTTTAAACTTATCCTTATTTGCTTCCCTTACAGTCCGCCTCCATGACAGTATTCAGGATGAGGGCTTTCATTACCTTGTGTTTGATCTGTGAGTCCTTTTTTATTTTGCCTTTGATTTTTTCTTTTACCGTCATGAACAAAAAGTCCACTTATCTTTACGCTACAAAACGCAGCTATTTATTGAGATGACCGTTCGGTTGTTTTAAATTTTCATGACACTACATTTGTATAGTCTGATGAGACAAAACATGGGTTATTTAACTCTTTCACGACAGCTAGGTATTGGTTCCTTTAGCTACCTTGATCAATGATGTGAGGGAATCAGCGGTGATATCTCCTCGATACGCATCTGCTATACAATTCATGATAATCCGACGCATGGTAAGTAGGCCTATATCTGGCCAGGAGCGATTACAGAAATATAGATGTATCTAGAACCGCACGCAATCGTTCAGCTGCAGCACCCTTCTGGTGCCTAGCTGCCATGCCATCCGAAGGAAGCACGAGGGCTGGGATACTGCCAGGTCACCCAAGCCTAGACAGGGGAAGTCAAGGCACAGAGGTCGGGTTCGAACCACGGACCTTCCGGTCAGTAACCACGGTCTAACCACTTGGCCCATCTCGCCCCCAAACCGCACGCAGTTATGCTATCGAAGTCTGATGGTTTCCAGTTTGACACTCATCTCGTCCGGTTGCTTCCCATGAACACCTATCGTCCATTGGACTGGCTACACTGTGTCGGATTGCGGTAGTATTTGGCTACCTGAATTAATCACAGTACTACGCGGAACTTACCAAGGGGTAAACTGAATAGTGCTGGCTATCAGTCACCCGAATCAGCACCTTTTTAATATGAACACGTCCAAATAATGGCACACAAAGATCAGAGACCGATTAACTGCGAGATCGCCTCTAAA
This sequence comes from Opisthorchis viverrini, assembly GCF_000715545.1. NCBI lineage: Eukaryota > Metazoa > Platyhelminthes > Trematoda > Opisthorchiida > Opisthorchiidae > Opisthorchis > Opisthorchis viverrini. Next base: position 265,900 of record NW_008751954.1, read on the forward strand.
CGGTGCCTAGAAATTTCTCATCGATCAGCGTCGGTACACATCGAGAAATAGGTGTTGAAGGGGTTTTTCTCGAGGCCAAAACGTACTACCTTCAATCAAAGCTGAAAAGATCCTCCGAGTTGCAGGCCGGTGTGCGGTGACGACAATCATTGCTGTTGTGAAATACAGGAAGATAGGACAAGTCCTTCGGATGAATTGGGGTCACGTTGAAAGAACGATACCTTGGTTCTGGTGTTCACACATCAGGACCGAATATTTTCCTACTTCGACTCCAGAACATCGGTTCAAATCTGTGCTTTCAGTGTAGAGCACCGTGGTTATTGTGTATATCTCTGTTGTGAATTGGGCGGGTCATATTTCGGATCTGAACCTAACTGAAAGTAACTTCTTAAAATTTCATTAAGGCATGTTTATGAACCATTTCCAGTTGCATGCTGGATTGCACGCTAGATAAAGTACTCTTCCATAATCGGACTGACTTTCGAGTCTTGTAGCCGACTTACACGTACGAATGGCCCTGCTTATTACGTGTACAAACAACAACCCACCTAATGCTTGTTTGTTAATAAGCTACCCGATAGTCAGTCACATGAGCACTGATCAATTCGAGGACGTTAGGTACGTGCTTGTGTTGGAGAGTAACATTTTGGTCTGCTAACGTTTCTTGTATCTGGCGTGCTGTGTGTGTTGGTTTGGTATTTGTGCATACATGTATGCATGCGTGTCCTTCAAACAACAGAGCATACATTATTCCCAACCTCTATCCAGTGGCCAGTGAACAAACATGTGTCGGGAGCAGCAAAGCGAGCGACGTGTGTACGTTCAGAATGCCAAACAAAGGCAGTCGACTCACCACCAATTGATGTGCCTTCTTCAATGCCGTCCGTTGTATTTGAATTGGCCGTTTTTTGGCCGTGTTATTCATACTACAACGGACTGAGCTCTTATCCCTGAGGTGCATTGTAACGAGAAATACTTATGAAGAAGGTTCAGGTCAACGGATCAGGAATTCATATTGTCAGCCATTGTGTCCCACCACCGTCGATCGAACATTCGCGGCTGGTGAATTGGTTTGACAAGTGCTTAGGCAAAGAGCACGAAGTGAAGTTTCGTCTTGCTACTTCTGTCTTACTGGGATATGCTCTTAGCCACTGCAACTGATAAACGAGAAGCGCAATGTACTCTATCGCAAATTTAATGCGAATATATTCCTGGGTATTTACTGGTCCCCACCACATTTTACGGATTTTAGTCAGACACAGTGTTGTCCTCGATATCTACCATTGCACTCATCCCGTACGTCGCAAAAACGACGGAAACACACATAAACGTGGCAGTGTACTAATGGACTCCTCTGTGGTTTGAAAGGTGTCTCAGCGTACAGCCAGTATCAAGCTAGTACACAAATGAGCATCGGATTCTTTAGTGTGTTAGTTGAATGCGCTGGCGGATGTTCTACTTCCTTACATTGCCTTCCGACCTTGTTTCCTCGGCGTCTCGATCAGTTGCAGGTAACACCGTGGTTCCGCACGCTGCCGTGCATAGACCCCCTCACCTGCTATTCCTACGGATATTGTAAACCGAGACAATCGTACCTACAGTGTATGTAGACAAGAGAAATCAGAACGTTGCAAAATATAGTCCCATCAAAAATGGATGTAAATTGTTCATTCTCTCCTGACGGTCATCACAGCTGCTTGTTTAATGCGCCCTACCATGCGACCGGTTTTGTCAACCAACCAATTTTCACAGGAGTTGGATACTACCAGTGTCTCTGGCTTCACCTCGTTGACTTGTTTTTTTGAATAAATAATGATGATATTAACCGATTATCTGTAACATGCCTTCGGTTGTCTAGCTGTCACACTACCTGATGGGAGCATAGAGTTTGAGATACTGTTAGGTTGCCTAAGCCCACAGAGGAGCAGTTAAGGTGCCTGGGTTTGGTTCGAACCGTGGACCTTTCTCGCCTTAACCAATGTGCTTTCTCGAACCTGTTCTTAAAACTCCAAATTTAATAAGGTGCTGATTTTCCTCTCTTTTTTTTAGCGTGACGGGCGGTGAATTGTTCGAAGATATTGTGGCACGAGAGTTTTACAGCGAAGCTGATGCCAGGTTAGTTTTTTTCGGAGTTGGTTTTCTGTCTGTGATGTACCGTGGGTGAGTAATTGTGCCAAGTATAGATCAGTGGGCCAGTGAATTCAGCTTTAATCTCATGCAGTTGAGGTTTATTCACTCGGACTTCCGAGCTTTCTAGTGCACATACACGGTGGACTTGGAGTGTTCACGGAACTAGAATTTCGCTAGAGACTTCTCGATCGCAACGAGACAGTGATGGAGAATTGACTAGCAGATGTTCGTTCAGGTGTAACATCCTTTCGGTGCCTAACCGCGATGCCACCCGAAGGAAGCAGATGTTACAGGGTACTAGATGATCATGTCAAACTGCCTTACCCATACGTGTGTATCGGTAGAGAGTTTTTTCATAGGGAATTTGTTGAATGTACGCGTCAAGTGAGCACCAGGGTTATGGTTTATGCATTTTTCAGTCCAGAATAACTTACTACTTTGATAAAGTGAACCACTCTCGTGATGCATATTGGGGCGTTCATGAATTTCCCTTCGGATTTTTGTTTGAGTGTTATCCCTGCTGCCGTTTAGGCCACCAAAATATCCACATGCGTGCTAGGCATGGTGATGTGGCATGTAGTAAGTCGATATCCTCATCACACACACCAACAGAGAAGCACCGCCGTTAACCAGCAGGGTAGACCATTCTAACATTTGCGCGGGCTCGACAATCGCCCCAATTCTTGGGCACTTTGGGCGGCAGAAGACAACTTTGTTGCTTGTTGCGGTTCGCCCTGAGGCTCGAGGGGATCATAGTTGCCTTCCGTAGTTGATGTCGGACTCTGTTTCTGATGTTCGCAATGAGTTATGAGAAGGTTGTCACACTTCACTAGTTTTGGCCGCTTCTTATTCCGCCTTTCGTTAATCTTCTACCTGTCCGGACTTATTTTTCGTTTCTACAGCAAGTGCATACTGTTTATCCTTGATGCTGTTCACTACTGTCACGAGAACGCCATCGTACACCGTGATTTGAAGGTAATGATGGTTGTTCTTTCCTAATGAACGCGTATGTTCTGTGCTCAAGCAAACATGACGTACACGAGCGCGTGTTCTAACTCCCATCTATCAAGTTTGCTTGACACATTGCGGGTGATTGTGTACATCGAGTCTCTAGGCTTTATTCGCAGTGTTTTGAAAATTTTTGGCTTCTTACACTCGCTTTGCTCCGCTTCCGATATTCTTGATTATTCTACTCCAAAGTTCAGCTAAACTGATTTGATTTTGGCACTGGACCACAATTTTCTGCCACCTTTGTCCTTTCAAAGTGCGACTCTGTTCGAAGAGACGTTCGCCTCTCTATTTCCTCGAAATTTATGTGGGAAAAGTGGGAACGGGTGGGAGAATTGTATGGTTTGCAACATCAGATGCCATCCTGCACCATCACACTAGAGAACCCAGTTTGAGTTCACCCTGGGGGAATAATCGCATAGCAATCATTCGGCGTTTTTGATACAAACCGGCCGACTCATGTCTGGAAGGTGCAAACGCAACATATGGTGTTGCTTCAGGTACCCTGACAGTATCGCGCTTGTGGTGTTGATTGGTAGCCATGTTGCGGATAGGCGTCACGGCCAGACAATTGGACTTATATGAGCCTAAGGTATGCCTTAGGTCTGGCTTGCAGCATAAAGACAAGTTCAAATCGTTCAATCAAGCGTTGATTTGATAATTCCTCAGTATCCTTCAACAGAGGCCGGGTCTAGGGTATCTCATTCGTTCACTCGGCTGTTTCCTTGGAGTTACGAAATGAACGTGTAGTTCTGTTCTTCTTGCATGCTTTTCCCCATACTTGTTCCGAGAGAGGCAATGGATGACTACAGTTGGGGGTGGATGGTCACTCAGATATTAACAGTGAAATCGGTTGTTCAACACGTGACATAGTTCCAATAAGTTCCGTGCAAACTATTATAAAGTTGTTCTAATAAGTCCTTCAACTGCTCTGTGAAGTAAACCTTGTTTCATCGAAATCGTCTAACCCTCATCTTCCCATGAATGGTACACCCTGTGGCAGTTTAACATTTTCTAAATTTCACAAATTTAAGCTTGCATTCTAAACGTCTGGCCACCTTCGTCTTTATAAGCTACTCTGACTGATACTCTGGCCGGTTTTTTTTGTGGGAGTGAACTGTTTTCCGAATTTGAAACACGTAATCCAACACCCGCGCATCATTTTGTAAAAACTGCAAAAAGCTGGTGGTGATTTCGGAATGACTTCTACACAAAATGCTCACTTATCTTTGGCAGATCTTATCCCCTAATCCAGGTAAAATGGAACTCACCAGGAGGTTTTCTAACGTTTATCGCGATTTGATTTGTAGGTTCCAAATAAATTTCTTGGGGCACTCGAGGAGCTGAATATTTTTTTCCACATCATAAACGTCTGGCCACCTTCGTCTTTATAAGCTACTCTGACTGATACTCTGGCCGGTTTTTTTTGTGGGAGTGAACTGTTTTCCGAATTTGAAACACGTAATCCAACACCCGCGCATCATTTTGTAAAAACTGCAAAAAGCTGGTGGTGATTTCGGAATGACTTCTACACAAAATGCTCACTTATCTTTGGCAGATCTTATCCCCTAATCCAGGTAAAATGGAACTCACCAGGAGGTTTTCTAACGTTTATCGCGATTTGATTTGTAGGTTCCAAGACTGATTATTCGTATTCTGGCTCTAATATTACTCTATGCTTTGTAAAATGGGATCAGCCAGCCATGAAGTTTCTACCATAAGCTACTGTAACATGCCTAAAAATGCTCGCACCCGCCAGCCAAAAGGGTGTTTAGTGGAAAGGAATTCTAGGTTAAGGCTATCCATCGCCTTTAGGGTAAATTCAACCTTGTTTAGGATAATATCGATGTTTTCGGCTCCGTCGAACAAGTTAGAGGCCGGCATTGCACGGGCTTGCACCCGATTACTCACGTCGTCCAAAGTCGCTTTACAAACCTTGATATTATGTTATTTTGTATCCTTTCTTGTTGGCCAATTCATTTTTTGAGGAACATAATCCTGCACTCTGAAGTGTTAGATTGAGATAAGGGATTCGATTTAAATTGCACGCATGTTACTTGTTTTGTCTTCTAATGGCGACTGAACTATTTTTGGGAGATCCTACTCCGGGGAGATTTCTGCAACTGAATTACCGTTTACTGCTTTGCGGAATACCAACCTCATGGTAGGTGAGGCAGGCACTTTGTAGGTTTCGCTGCGTGATTTCTATGTTGGGTGACTTTTCAACCCGCAGAACGCATTTTGAACTGCTCTGGATATGAACAGTGGGGAACTGGCGAGACCCTGACTTGGTAGTGGTAGCTATGAGCCCTGAATGCGCTGACTAACCCATAACGATGTATATCAGTCGTGAGGCACATGGACGGCCTTAACCATACAGTCATCTGCGCTACCGCATCAGAGCCATTGACTTCAATGAAAAGTAAATAAGTAATAAATAATAAAAAAATAAAAACTCCCAGCTGCAGCCTGTAAGTTACTTTTCTCCAACAGTCGCGTTTACTCTCTTACTGTCTCTCCTATTTCTGATGACATCACATGGGACGACTGCTCCTTGTTTCGTAATCTTTCACTCTTCAACGAAACCAATTTGAGCCCTGTTTATAGCCTCCATTGCACTTAGGTTCCAATCCTCTCCATTGAAGATCAGTTTTCCACAGCCATCCAAAACAGGACCCACAAGGACTGATTTTGTTCACAGGTCGACATTTTTAACCGGTTATTTCTTTTATTTGTATGGTACAACATTCCCGTGGCCAGTTGTGTCAAAACCCCGAGAAATCATTCGACGCGTGACAGGGGTTTGCTTGAATGCAAGTAGGAGAGACAAATAAGCGTGATTCCGTCTTCCACTGCCATTCTAGTGGAATAGTTATGCTATTCGCGCGACACGTCGCTTTGATTTCAGTTTTTTCCCAACTCACGCTTTCGCCTGTCAACTCCCGCGTCAAGAGATCGCGAAACGAATGCAGCTCTTCTGTCTGTCGTTTGCTGTTTCAGAGAAGGTTGATTTGTAATTACACTGCGTGTTATGAAGCATTTTCGATCAATATGGTTATGGGTTTCGCATACGATAGTTGGATAATGTTTCCCTAACCGTGTTTCTCACTGCATAATCTGATGATCACACGCAATCCACATAACAGGTGCACTGCTAAAGCATGATCTCGAGAATTGGTGCTCTTAATGACTGGGTGTGGCTTTTATACGAGTAGAAAATGCAGTCAATGGAACTATTGGCGTGCAGCCGTGCAACCTTGTAATGCTACTTCCACTAGCCCCCGAAGTTTATCGCACAACATTTTTCTGTGTGTGTGTGTGTGTGTGATGAACGCTTCATTTTAGTGCTATCGCGGTCATCGTTGATTAGGTGCCCCATCATTTCCACATAAACTATAGGCTTTGTAGGTTCATGTTTCTTCATTCCCGTACACTATGAAGATGAGTTCTTGGTTCAGCTGAACGCAACGTAATCAAGTGGATTACATGCTTTCTGTGTGATTCGTGTTGCTGTTCTGGCCTCTCAGCAGCAGCATATTGGTCGGTCAGCGTTTCCTCAAGAGACCAGAAATACCAAGCACTGCGGTCTAGAAATCACTGGCCAATTCATTCATTATATTCACGGTGTGCAGTAGCGAAGGTGCAGGTTCACTTGGGTAAGCCTGTTAGCCTGTGCGCTTCATACATAGCTGGATGTGACATATCACCGTCCCCCAATCGGATAGCCTACTCTTGGTCCGATGTGCTCACGTAGCTACTACTCTTACTTCACTCTCTTTCCCATCGGCGGTCTCGATTTTGCGGCACCATTTCTTCGACACTCGAGAAACTGTCCTTCAGAGTGTATGTTTTTGGCAATGAAGCTGTTGGAGGTCAGTCCAGTCGATTTCCTTGTTTGGTCAGGTGGACCATGCCACACACGCATTCTAATCACTCTTCCTTTCCCTTGACATTCACTAAACGTCTGGTACTAGGGCTCCTAACAACTTCGGTCGCCTTATTGCGCTTCTGTTTCAATCTGTTTATTGCAGCAATTGTATGCAGCAGATCATTGAAAGCGTGAACTATTGTCATCAGAATAACATCGTTCACCGAGACTTGAAGGTTGGTCTCACGCGTTCTGCCCCACGCTGCTTTTCCCACATCCAGCATGTCAGAACCTGCAGCTGGGTTGAGCTTGCTTAGCTCTTTGTTTCTTTTATTTGAATCCTGGTTCAGTTTTTGCTTTCTACCGAAGCACAAGTCCGCTTCTGCATGTACTTGTACTGAGCACTGTATTCCAGCTAGATGTTGTCGTCATCCTTTTGGTGACGCACTGTACTCTGACGCGATCGTTCGAAAGCACACCTTGACTGTTCCGTTTTTTTGTCCTCGCGACTCCGTATTACAGTATCATCGCAATGTGGCGATATTCATGTATAACGAAAGCACACGGTCCACGTCGGTGACAGAATCCGTTTTCTGCATGCTCACAGAAGGGTTTTAACACTTCTGCACTTCACATCGTCTTCGATATTCGACCTCGTTTTCTTATTGTCTACCGTTTCTTTTAGCCGGAAAACTTGTTGTTGGCTAGCAAGTCTAAGGGCGCTGCAGTGAAGCTGGCCGATTTTGGCCTCGCCATTGAGGTTCAAAATGACCAGCCACAATGGTTCGGTAAGTAGTAACGCATGTGTACCCCCCTTTTCAAGGTGCAGCTACTTGATTCAACATTTACCCAACGCGTCTGTCAACCTGATACTGTTTCCAGCACTCACTGGCTAGTTTCCTTCGGTTCGCAAAAATTTGGATGCTAATCTGAGTTGGGCGCTGACGACAGGAAAAGCTTGAACAATTCGGAATCTAGCTCGCGAGCAGTGTAACGGAATATGGTGCACGAACAACTGCCACAAGCATTCTACTTTCTCAGTACAGTGAAACTGGGAAAAGCGATGTTTATTACGACTAGTTGTGGGCTCGTACTCAGTTAGACCAATTTGTCGCTGACGATGTGCGAGCGGGGGACACTTCCATGTGCTCAAAAAATCACTTTGTCTATGACTGAAACGGCCATGCTTTTGATCAAATTTAGCTTAATTTGAACCGAAATTTTCGTCTGAGGGACCGTGGACTTCAGTTCATGCATTTACACAAGCCAGTAAACCGCTGGTCAGCCGACGACTTTTCGCACAGGACTGTGAACTGGCAAATACGGTCCAGATGCTACTAATTAACATTCTTATTTAGTCATGTAGGCAGGGTGTATCGTGCGTTTTACTGAGAGATCATGGCGTCCGGGCTAGGTTTCTAAATTTGAAAAAAGCAAGAGTAAAGCCACTGCTGGTGCTTGAGACTGAGGTCCGATTCAATTCTAGATCATCATGAATCTTTATTTGTTTTCATAGGGAAAGAGGAAGTCATGCTCTCCTGGTGTGTAAATCCACTGTCTGCTTTCCGACTAAACTTCGTTATCCACTAAGTTCGCGTATCCAACCATCACGGCA
>NW_008751954.1:274574-296093 GCF_000715545.1 Opisthorchis viverrini
GTAAAGAGGAAGTTATGCTCTCCTGGTGTTTAAATCCACTTTCTGCTTTCCGACTAAACTTCGTTATCCACTAAGTTCGCGTATCCAACCATCACGGCAACACCACAACAAGATCGGCAATCGAATAATTTCAACATTTCGCGTGGTTTGGTGGTTTTTCAGAAGCACGCAAATAAGTCTTTTTCACCACTCAAATTTCCAGGCGGTTATATCTGTGACGCACTTGATTCCTAATTGAACATGATCGCAATGTGTTTTTTGCAGTGATTGTGGTGCACGTCGCACTCTAACATTTAGCTTTGGGAAACTCATCAGCTGACTGGAGGCCTTTCGGAAAATCCATCGTCTGATCCCTTGGTTTCCTTGATGTGTGTAACCTGTTGGATCCGTGAGAAAGCGACGGATAACTTACCTGACTTTTCCCAGGCATCTTTCGGGTGCTTGCTCTTGGTTGTCTCGGCCATGCTGATCGTAAGACAGTGCTGGTCCGCGTGCCTTATCTTGAGCTTGCGTAACTAGTGGCCGATGCTTATTCGGGGGTTTCTGCTACCATTATGCTGCATCCCAGGCATGGTATTTGCGATAAGTCGATTTACTTGAGCCCAGGTTCAAGGCCGAAATTAACCGTTGTGTATCGATGGGTTCAGATGCCAATGTACCACATTTCATTGCCCCCTTCATAATAGTTCTGATAACATTCCGTGCCATTTTGCATCTTTGGGTCTGTCAGTCATAGCCATATGAGTGTACAGCTTACATATCAGGCGACGGGATAACCTTACCATGGTGAACCTATGCACTATGTGATAAACGAAGGTCTCGGCTGTTTGTGTTACACTACCTATTGTTAAGCAATGACAACTCGTGGGGACGGTATGACGTACAGCGGAAACAGATTACATCGATTCCTTCCAGAGGCAGCAACATCGGTGTTGACACATGCTCCACTGCTGGAAAACCACATAATTTATTTGGCCACACTTACTGCGGGCAATCCTCTTCGAAGATGACTCGATACTGTTGAACTTACCGGATCATGTGTTGCAATTTAGTCGGATCTGAACTTTTGGTTTTTCGACCATTTTGTTCTCTGCTTACCTTGTTCGAACACCCGATTTCGATTTACATCTTGATGGATGAAACAACTGCAACAATAACCAGTAAAACTAATGATCCTTCTACTGTAACGTTCTTTCGGTACATAGCTGCCATGTCACCAGAGAGAAGCACGAGGGGTCTGAGATGCTGTCAGGTTGCTCAAGTTTAGAGGGGAGAACCCGAGATGCCGAAGTTGGGTTTCAACCCCCAACTTCCGATCAGTTAGTTCGCGCCTTAATCACTAAGGTAACCTGAGCTTAACAACTACGACAAGTGATCACAGCTGCCTACGATAGTAAACAAACCCATTTCACCGCCGTACGGCAGTGAAGCATCGGTGTTGAACACTGAGGTGACGCTGTCGATGATGATGATTCGCCGCCGTCTACCCAACTTGTGTATCAGTCCCTCCACCTTTTCGTCGCATTCCTTTGAGAAGCACTGCTTTGAGAATTACAGAGGCTCTCAGTCTCACCTGTTTGCTTCCTTTTGTGTGGAAGTATAGATCACCTTCCCATTCCTCCTGATTATAAAACTTTTTTGCAGTGCTAATTTTTTTCTTGTTACAAGGGCTAACCCCTCAAGCTCTAAAATGATATGCATAGTTGAAAACACACAATTTAAAAGGCTGTTGGCCCGGGTAATAAATTTGACTTCTGTACTTTTTTGTACAACAGACAGTTTCAGATTATTATTTCTAATGACCTCAGGTTTCGCCGGAACTCCAGGCTACCTGTCCCCGGAAGTGTTGCGCAAGGAACCCTACGGAAAGGCTGTAGATATTTGGGCTTGTGGTACGTGTGCACTTTGTAATTTTTTAAAACAAATGTTGCCACCACTGTTGATGTTTCGCTCACTTGTTTTAGTTGGCCTAATCGGTTTAGGCATGTTCACTTGCGTTCAGTTATTAAACGTTGATTTTTCTACGTTTTCTCTGCACACTTACTGTGTGCTCGTTGTACCAATGCGTCTGAGCACATTCCATATGGCCACACCATCCAGTCTGCAGGTCTTTGTTATCACTCATTCTAGTCAGTTTTTGTAACGCTAATGAGGCCTAGAAACTAGAAAGCGCAAGCAATGGTTCCTAATAGTAAACGTTGGACCGTTGACCGTTCATTACTGTTACCCAGCTCTGCGACCTCAAATACTCCGTACAGTACAACTATGTACAGTGCTTCCCTCCAAACATTCCCGCTTGTGCTGATCTGCTCTCCATCAGGGTCGCATAATCTTGCCTTGTCAGTAAGAGCTGAGTCGGTATCTTTCTAACTCCTTCCAAATGACGACTATCTCACCAACAATACAACTTGGTGTACTTTTCTGTTGTGTTAGTACGGGGAGGAGCAGTCCACTTAAAGTTATGAGTTGGTTGTGCTCGTTTCTTCTTAAGGCCACTTGGCAAGCTAGCTTATGTGATTCGTCATGGGAAAAGGAAACGCCAAGCGAATACAGTACATCTGACTGACGCCTATCACGTACAGGGTTAAACGTAATAAAAACGGATCATTCGCAATTAGGTAGACTTAAGGGTATGAGAATCTGCTTTTTAGGCAGGGAAAAGGCAATCTAATACGTTTAGGTTAGACGGGAGAAACGGCCCTCAGACAAGTGACACTGAGTTAGTTCACGCACAAACTTCAGGCGTTAGGAGTCGGATGACGAGGTTGTTTAACCTGACCGGTTTTCATCATTTTTGTGGCACCTGATACGCAATCCAAAATACAGTGTCCCGAGTAACGACGTGCCCCGTGTCGGCTGGCTGGGCTAGAATAGAACTATGGATTTTGATCTCACTTCCCAGCGCGAACCACTTCGGGCAGTGTTCCATAGTCCGCTATACGACCTACGCAAGTGGCATCACACGCGCGCTTGAATTCATGAACACTCATCCACAAGGTCAGCACTTTTAGCTAGCCGTTATTTTGTAGGCGCAGCATGGATGCAGTTGAGGAAGCACACAGAAGTCCAGCCGTATTGAACGTTTATCTTACTACTGCGGAATGACTTTCGGTTAACATATTGTCGTCGGGTTCTTTTCTTTTCTACATATTACGTGTGAGAAACCGTTCAGGATAACCATCTTCCTTAAGAGTGATCCTAATAGCGTTCCAGCATGTCATCGGAGCACATTCCCTGAGATGTGGAAGAGAGACAGAGAACAAGACTTCTGTTTTATTGTAGACGGACAAAACTACTAAAGTTCATGTGTTGAGCGCTTCAGATTGCCTTGTGGTACACACATCAAAGCCACAAGTTTGTATGGCCAGTGACACGTCTAGCAGGAAGATCTGGTTCTCTTCTTGGTCACAACCCTTTCAATGTTGCACCGATAAAAAAAGTCATTCAGCTCTGACACCCTTTCGGTGCCTGGCTGCCATGTCACCCAAAAGAAGCACGACAGCTGAGATTCTGAGGGATTTTTACGAATTGAGAGGGTATGATCAATGACCATACGCGATTTGGGAAAGAGCGCACAAAACCCCAGCTATGACGCGCACCTAACCACTTTTAGCATAGAGACAAAAAGACCGATCCACGAGGAAGCGCTTAGCGCGGCCCTTTTGGAACAATTTGCGACATGGCGTAAAGGGCGCGAAAATTCAAAATTCCAATTTCCATAAAATGACTTTGGCAATAACTCAACAGGTAAACAGTTTTGGGATACTGATATTTCCAACATTCTCAATCTCAAGTGGGACCGTGTAGATGTCAGCAGGTTCTGGGCTCAATCGTGACCCCGTATCTGCTTTGTTTTCGGCGACAGTTTTTCGTTAAGACGAAACTGTACATCAAGAGGAAATTCTTCAGTTAACTGCATAATGCAACGTTTGCAGCTTCGATACACGTGCACAGGTTGACAATAGTTTCTAGCAGGAGTGCATTTCCGAATATGGAAGCTACATCAAGTGAAACTATGACTGGTTTGTTGCATGATATTCAGGTTGTAGACAGATGTGCCGTCAAATAGGCTGGAGTTTGTGACTACTGAGCTTCAGCTTACTGAAAAGTGCTTGTCATAGCAGCGATCAGGCACATCCGCCTCATGGATTTCCAGTAATCTTTGCCAGTGACGCAATTGATTTGGCTTGAACTAGGTTTACTATAGCTTTGTGAAACTTCATAGTTTAGGGAGTTAAACAAATACGGTATCACCGAGCGTGACTACGGTTGTCCATCCTCACTTTGTTAAGGCAGATTTGATCGTTCTGTACGGTATTCCATGAGGTGGCACCGAGAAAATGAACGCCGATATGAAATTGAGCCATCCTTCTTGCGAGAGTGCACCGATTTTGCAACTTTTCGACCAGTGTGAGGTGAGCTGAAGTTAACCGGCCAATAGTAGCTCTCCAAGCTGTTTAATCGTAGATCCCAGTGATATGTGCTATGTCGCAAAGTGGAGTCAAGGAACACAGACGGACGAGACTTCTTGGTTAGATGTTTTAACCTTGGTAGACCTCAGTTATGTTGTCGATCTCGTCGGTATTCAACAGCATGATACAACAGAATCCAAAACCGCTTTGACTGATTTTCCAAACGCTGTCAATTGAGACGGTTTTTAGCGTGTTTCGGTACCTGGTTCCACCGTCTAACAAAACTATAAAAAATCTGTCCCTAGACTTTCTACCCCGCATTTCGCTTCATGCTAAGGTGGGTACATTGGTAGGCGTGAAAATATTGTCTGGATCACGGTATGAATGTTTTATATGACCTTTGTTTTCCCCCAGGTGTCATCCTGTATATTTTATTGGTCGGCTATCCTCCTTTCTGGGATGAAGACCAGAACCGACTGTACAGTCAAATCAAATCCGGAGCGTTTGATGTGAGTTCTCATTTTCCTGTATGTATTTCATACAAAAATACTCCGGCCTCCGTCTAACTGTGGGTTTTACTTCTCCAGCTAGGACTGTAATAATAATAATAATAATAATAATAATAATAATAATAATAATAAATCGTTCAGCTGTAGCACCCTTTCGGTGCCTAGCTGCCCTGCCACACGAAGGAGGCACGAGGGCTGGGATACTGCCAGGTCGCCCAAGGCCATCGGAAGTCGGGTTTGAACCATGGACCTTCCGGTCAGTAAATTCGCGCTCTAACCACTTGGTCCAACTCGCCCCGGCTAGGATTGTATCCCTTCATCGATAATACTGTTGGTAGAGGTGCTTCTGTCCTTCGTAGCAGCTGGGTTTTCATACTTCGGACATGTTTCCGATTTACTAGGCGATTTACTAGGCTTGTGAATTCGTTTTCATTGGCGCGATCTCATTTGGTTGAGTTATTTAGCCTAAAGCTCCTATTCAGTGGTGTGGCAACTGACCGTATACTTCTAACTGGGTGAATTTTAGCAGAACCTGAAGGGTGGTGATCACTCAACCCCTTGAAAATAATTATTCTCAAGTTGAATTTATAATTCTCCATCTCTTTACCTATGCGCGCTTGATTGAAACGACAGACCCTACTTTCGACCTTATGCAATTAAAAAATGCTCATGCGTGACCTAGCCAAAGGGACTCCATTGGCGCTGTGCGGTTAATGTGCAGTTTCATTAATTTACCACGGTTTTATCGCCTCACTGGTGAGATGATTTGTCTTTGTCTTGTGCAAGCCAACCTTTTACGATCCCTCATGTTGTAATTCATTGCATACTGTCGGCAGATATCGATGCTACCCACTACTATGCATTAATTGAATGACTAGTAGTTCTAAACAGGTCAGAGTACCGTATCGATCCGTTCCGTCGCTTGATAGGGAAAGGTGTCTAGCTCTTTGAACTTCACAGTTAAGGCTATGGCTCTTCTGAGGTTATGCTGCTGCAAAAATGGGTTTGCTTTATTCATGATACTAGCCAAGTGGGTCTCTTAATAGCACAGCCGGTGGGATAAGAGCTACTGATTGTTGCGACTCGTTGGAGTAAGATTTGTGACCTATGCCTCCTGCCTATGCCTGATTACTCTATTTCAGTGCCCAATCGGGAACTTTGCAACCAAAGCTTGGTCGGGTTTTAATTACTCACTCCTTGGATCCAAAATAACGTTTAGATATTTGTTTAACCAGGGTGTCAACTCCTTGTGAGGAGAGTAGCACTGGAGGTGGCGAATAATGGTGAAATTTTCCTCCGTTGATTATGCGAAGGTGGTGGAGAAGAATGGGGTTGACCGCTTGGAAGAAGTAACTGATTGGATAAAGTCGGTTGAATTGATTGAAATGAACAAAAGGGAACGTGTTCTACCAATTAAGAACACTCACTGAAAGCAGGCAGTAGGATACAGGGAAACCGTGTGCTATCAGTGAAAGACCAGACAACTTCAGGCAGTGGATTAAGTGGATGGCTTTCTATATTCGGTCGGATGGGTCAAGTAGTTTATGAGAACTCCGTCCCGAACTTGAGACAGTATTTGGGAAATCTGCGATTTGAAATACAGAAGTAGGTGAACACTCGTCAAGTACCTTTTGGTATGGTAAATAGGTAGGAAGTAACGTTTTTGTGAATTCGGCGCCTAGATCCACTCGACGAGTTCCAAGAAGGACGAAACCGGTGGTGGGCTCTCCAAATTTTCATCGGCTTACTGAGCAGTATTTAGACACTCCGATGTCTTCAAAATCGTTTCAGCTGAAACATGAGGCGACCTTTATCCAAGGTATTCATTTGGGATTCCGGTGAAATACAGCTGGGTTTTCCATGAGCAGCAAGTTGACTTGCAAATGATTGTCTATTGCAACATGCGTATAATGCAGCGTCCGACCGAGGACTAAGGTTGAGGAAAGAATAGGGACTAGGTCTATCTGATGAACTTCAAGAAATCCGAAGCCGACAGGGTGTTATCTAGACTTTTAATCGACTGTACGAAAAGCATATATAATTTTTGTATCAAACCAACGAAGGCTGTGAGTAAAATACAAACCCAAGGAGAAAACGCTTGAGAACAAGAATTCCGACCGTGTTTAAGGACGGTGGATGAAAGTGGGTTGGGGTAGTTGGAACATGTACAGCTCCCGGTCTGGTTGCTTTGCATTTCGTTTAATGATCCTTGTTCCGTGACTTCAGTGTCATCGGTAGTTAAACTAGTGTCAGTGGTAATCAACTATTAATCTCTGTAATCGAGGATAGGTAAGTGACTACCAGAATATAATCTTACCTGCGAGCGCGTTGATGAAGAAATGATGGAACACAAATCGTTGTGCACAAGGTCGGAAGTAAGTCCTCATTGATATTCAAAGAAGTGAACGTTACACCAACGATGCTTAGTGCTGTGAGCTCTGTGCGATGGAAACAGTCACCCCATCCATATCCTCTGGTTGTGGGCTGAAAATGAGAAGTTTACTGATGAAGCCGGTGTGCCAAAGTCCGGTTTATCTGACTGTTCTTGATGTTGATGCTATGGAGCAAGCAGGACAACAAACTGCCCTTGCTGTCGCAGTGGACTCGCCTGATATTGATGTGTGCAGCGTATCAGAAGCAAGAATCCAAGATCCCAGTACAGCACACCATCTGTCCGCACAAGTTTCCGGCTGCTCACCTCTGGCGATCCAAAGGGCGCTTCTGCAGGATGTGCAAGGGTCGGTATCTTCCTGCGGAAAAATCGTTGCTTGGCTATATACCCTTTCATTACGTCAGCGAAGCATCAGCGCGGAACACCAATGTTGTGCTGTCAATCAGAATGTTGATGAAAGCCGTCGTGCAAAAGACAGTCTGTTTCCATCTACACGGGAAAATTAGTGTGTGTCGTGCGTATGTGAACAAAAGGGTTCGATGAAGTTTACGCTACGTCATTGTTCCTACTCCGTTTTTGCACAGAATTTCACACTGCTGTTGCACGTCAACCACTCGACTGCTTGTAGATGGGACAAAGAAATCCTTCTTGCGTGGAAAAGTCAACAATTTTTGTGTGGTTGACATTTGCATTAGGAAATTTGTTCCAGTATTAACTATAGTTTTACAGTCTTGAGGAATTTGGGAGTGATAAAACGAAGAGTTCTAGTGACGTGGGCTTTTTCACACTGAGCATGTACATAGTTCGGTTGATGATGTTTTCATGTTTTACAATCAACCCTTAAAATTTCCGGGGTTTCATTCTGTGACGCGAACCTCACTGTCGCTTCCGAGCGATTTATACATGCTTCGAACAATGAACACACCAATTAACCCTAAAGGCACGGGGGTACTGTTATCATCAGTGTTTAGTGGCAAGACACATCGATCCCTGTTCAAGAAGCTTTATAGTCAGCTATCTTCCTAAGCAACCGACTGACCCGCACAAACCAGTGACAAAAGACATAGTGGATGCCACGATTAACAGATCTATGGCATAATTTTCGTCTGATGTTCCTGTGCACTTCTTGAAGACCTAATCTACTTCTATTGTGTTCTCGTTCCAAATCTTCCGTGGTTTCAATACTTTTGAAAGGTTCAGGATGCAAACTGGCCGGATGCCTTGTTGCGTAAGAGGAATTATGTCTCGTACTGGATTTCTATCGCTGATGGAAGGCCGGTATCGACGTTGCATTCAGGCGCATTTGGTTTTTCTGTAGATTATGTTAATGAGGGCCAGCTGAACTACACTTTAAAGCGCGTAGCCCGTATTTCAAGACGATTATGATTCTGCCAACGAATTGCCGTTTCATCTTTCTCCCGAATTCATTTCTGACACTTTTGTTCTTTTGGCCGATTGATGGAATTTACTGGGGCATGTCGCGGCTTTTATCCAGCAGAAGCTTTCTCCATGTTCTGGAACTTCGCGATCCAGCAACGCCCTTGCTATTTAACGGTGGGTTGATGTTTGGATTGGACGTGAATGCGCCTGAAATCAGCATATCAGATATAAGTATTCTGTTTAGATAGGTTACCACTGTAGATGTCTGTATTTTTGGTGCCGCGCATAGACCATTAGCTCCAGAATCGAAAAGAATAGTAGTGAACATTAGGAAATAAACAGTCATCTTCCTGGGTCAAGTAGTTCGCTTGAAGTTCCTCATTGCGTTGAGAAACGTTTACGTAAAGGACTTTCGCCGTGACCGATCTGCGCATGAACGATCGTATTCTGATAATCGTTCAGAATTATGCGGAACAAGACTGTCTCCCTGTGGTTTTGTCTCTTGAACCTCAATACATGCATGGGTTTTGCGAGAGATACCAAAGTTCGCATAGTGCCGTTTAGCCTGAGTTCACCCAGAGGTACAAGTTACGTACATTTCACAACTCTTATAAACATCTTCGTACAACCGTATTGTTTTGACAGTGATATGAATGGGTTACGTATCAGTGATTTGTCAGCCCTATGTGAGTTCAGTCACCAAGGGCCACAATAGCTATCTGATTTCCAGCTAAGGAGAAGAAAAACTGGCCAAACTACTTCTAGCAACACATCAGCTGGCTATTAGTCAATCCCTATTCGGGCTGCGGGCCCGAAGCAGAAATGCTAGTATCGGAAGTGCTCGGGTATAGTCGAGCGCCATCATGCTCCTTATTACAACAGTCATTCCCTGTCCAACTTGTTTGTGTCTACCTGGGAGACAGGGACCATCTCAAGACAACTGAGGTGAGTCCGTGTTCAAACAGGATACCAGCAGCGAATGTGGTAGCCACATCTTTCATTGTTATAAGGCTTCTGGCGCCACGGACTATTCGTCGTCCCATGGCAGCACGCGAAACCCTGACCCGTGAGCATCACGTGGGATTTCGACAAATCAGAGACTACGTTGACTACATCTCTACATTCCGTTAACCGTTGGAGCAGTGTCGTGCGCACTGACGGTCCACATCTCGAAGGGCCTTAACTTTGAGGGGCATTCGGTTCTTTCAACCTCGCATTGCTTATAACCCCGTTCACTCAACAGGGGACGCTCCGGAAGATCGTCAACACAAAGTCTGTCTTGACAGAAGGGTGTGTTATCCAAATGGACAGAGGAGATAATGTTCTATGGTTATTGTTTTTAACCTTTCCTACACTTGTCACAGGGAGTGGTGAAACTTCACATGCAACCATATTGGAAGGAGGGTCATTGTCTATTTCTTTATCCGGAATGCGCGGCAGAAATTACATCAACTGTGAAAGATTTTTGAGGAGAGTCGGTTTTGCTACTGGTTAAACACCCGGCCAGAAGTTGTCACCTTTCAGGCCGCGAGGTTTTCAGAATTCATCGTAGGTTCGGTTGACTTGGGAATCACATAAAAGCGTTCGACTTGGTCAAAACGTTTAGTGCGGCAGGTACTTCACCTCGTTATGCGGAGGTGAAGAGCATAGAAACTGTTTACCCATCTTCATATCATATACGTCACCGCCCCTTAAGTGAANAAACAGTCACCCCATCCATATCCTCTGGTTGTGGACTGAAAATGAGAAGTTTACTGATGAAGCCGGTGTGCCAAAGTCCGGTTTATCTGACTGTTCTTGATGTTGATGCTATGGAGCAAGCAGGACAACAAACTGCCCTTGCTGTCGCAGTGGACTCGCCTGATATTGATGTGTGCAGCGTATCAGAAGCAAGAATCCAAGATCCCAGTACAGCACACCATCTGTCCGCACAAGTTTCCGGCTGCTCACCTCTGGCGATCCAAAGGGCGCTTCTGCAGGATGTGCAAGGGTCGGTATCTTCCTGCGGAAAAATCGTTACTTGGCTATATACCCTTTCATTACGTCAGCGAAGCATCAGCGCGGAACACCAATGTTGTGCTGTCAATCAGAATGTTGATGAAAGCCGTCGTGCAAAAGACAGTCTGTTTCCATCTACACGGGAAAATTAGTGTGTGTCGTGCGTATGTGAACAAAAGGGTTCGATGAAGTTTACGCTACGTCATTGTTCCTACTCCGTTTTTGCACAGAATTTCACACTGCTGTTGCACGTCAACCACTCGACTGCTTGTAGATGGGACAAAGAAATCCTTCTTGCGTGGAAAAGTCAACAATTTTTGTGTGGTTGACATTTGCATTAGGAAATTTGTTCCAGTATTAACTATAGTTTTACAGTCTTGAGGAATTTGGGAGTGATAAAACGAAGAGTTCTAGTGACGTGGGCTTTTTCACACTGAGCATGTACATAGTTCGGTTGATGATGTTTTCATGTTTTACAATCAACCCTTAAAATTTCCGGGGTTTCATTCTGTGACGCGAACCTCACTGTCGCTTCCGAGCGATTTATACATGCTTCGAACAATGAACACACCAATTAACCCTAAAGGCACGGGGGTACTGTTATCATCAGTGTTTAGTGGCAAGACACATCGATCCCTGTTCAAGAAGCTTTATAGTCAGCTATCTTCCTAAGCAACCGACTGACCCGCACAAACCAGTGACAAAAGACATAGTGGATGCCACGATTAACAGATCTATGGCATAATTTTCGTCTGATGTTCCTGTGCACTTCTTGAAGACCTAATCTACTTCTATTGTGTTCTCGTTCCAAATCTTCCGTGGTTTCAATACTTTTGAAAGGTTCAGGATGCAAACTGGCCGGATGCCTTGTTGCGTAAGAGGAATTATGTCTCGTACTGGATTTCTATCGCTGATGGAAGGCCGGTATCGACGTTGCATTCAGGCGCATTTGGTTTTTCTGTAGATTATGTTAATGAGGGCCAGCTGAACTACACTTTAAAGCGCGTAGCCCGTATTTCAAGACGATTATGATTCTGCCAACGAATTGCCGTTTCATCTTTCTCCCGAATTCATTTCTGACACTTTTGTTCTTTTGGCCGATTGATGGAA
The DNA here is from genome assembly GCF_000715545.1 of Opisthorchis viverrini. Lineage (NCBI taxonomy): Eukaryota > Metazoa > Platyhelminthes > Trematoda > Opisthorchiida > Opisthorchiidae > Opisthorchis > Opisthorchis viverrini. The sequence goes on from NW_008751954.1 coordinate 286,376, forward strand.
TTTACTGGGGCATGTCGCGGCTTTTATCCAGCAGAAGCTTTCTCCATGTTCTGGAACTTCGCGATCCAGCAACGCCCTTGCTATTTAACGGTGGGTTGATGTTTGGATTGGACGTGAATGCGCCTGAAATCAGCATATCAGATATAAGTATTCTGTTTAGATAGGTTACCACTGTAGATGTCTGTATTTTTGGTGCCGCGCATAGACCATTAGCTCCAGAATCGAAAAGAATAGTAGTGAACATTAGGAAATAAACAGTCATCTTCCTGGGTCAAGTAGTTCGCTTGAAGTTCCTCATTGCGTTGAGAAACGTTTACGTAAAGGACTTTCGCCGTGACCGATCTGCGCATGAACGATCGTATTCTGATAATCGTTCAGAATTATGCGGAACAAGACTGTCTCCCTGTGGTTTTGTCTCTTGAACCTCAATACATGCATGGGTTTTGCGAGAGATACCAAAGTTCGCATAGTGCCGTTTAGCCTGAGTTCACCCAGAGGTACAAGTTACGTACATTTCACAACTCTTATAAACATCTTCGTACAACCGTATTGTTTTGACAGTGATATGAATGGGTTACGTATCAGTGATTTGTCAGCTGTGAGTGAGTTCAGTCACCAAGGGCCACAATGGCTATTTCCAGCTAAGGAGAAGAAAAACTGGCCAAACTACTTCTAGCAACACGCTGGCTATCTATGTGAGTTCAGTCACCAAGGGCCACAATAGCTATCTGATTTCCAGCTAAGGAGAAGAAAAACTGGCCAAACTACTTCTAGCAACACATCAGCTGGCTATCAGTCAATCCCTATTCGGGCTGCGGGCCCGAAGCAGAAATGCTAGTATCGGAAGTGCTCGGGTATAGTCGAGCGCCATCATGCTCCTTATTACAACAGTCATTCCCTGTCCAACTTGTTTGTGTCTACCTGGGAGACAGGGACCATCTCAAGACAACTGAGGTGAGTCCGTGTTCAAACAGGATACCAGCAGCGAATGTGGTAGCCACATCTTTCATTGTTATAAGGCTTCTGGCGCCACGGACTATTCGTCGTCCCATGGCAGCACGCGAAACCCTGACCCGTGAGCATCACGTGGGATTTCGACAAATCAGAGACTACGTTGACTACATCTCTACATTCCGTTAACCGTTGGAGCAGTGTCGTGCGCACTGACGGTCCACATCTCGAAGGGCCTTAACTTTGAGGGGCATTCGGTTCTTTCAACCTCGCATTGCTTATAACCCCGTTCACTCAACAGGGGACGCTCCGGAAGATCGTCAACACAAAGTCTGTCTTGACAGAAGGGTGTGTTATCCAAATGGACAGAGGAGATAATGTTCTCTGGTTATTGTTTTTAACCTTTACTACACTTGTCACAGGGAGTGGTGAAACTTCACATGCAACCATACTGGAAGGAGGGTCATTGTCTATTTCTTTATCCGGAATGCGCGGCAGAAATTACATCAACTGTGAAAGATTTTTGAGGAGAGTCGGTTTTGCTACTGGTTAAACACCCGGCCAGAAGTTGTCACCTTTCAGGCCGCGAGGTTTTCAGAATTCATCGTAGGTTCGGTTGACTTGGGAATCACATAAAAGCGTTCGACTTGGTCAAAACGTTTAGTGCGGCAGGTACTTCACCTCGTTATGCGGAGGTGAAGAGCATAGAAACTGTTTACCCATCTTCATATCATATACGTCACCGCCCCTTAAGTGAAATTTGATTTCATGACCTTTAATATAATCTGTCAGTATCTTTTCATCCGTCCATGGTTGATTGGCTTTCGTTTTCTCCCCAGTATCCTTCTCCTGAGTGGGATACCGTCACTCCAGAGGCGAAAAACCTCATCAACGCCATGCTTACGGTTTGCCCTTCTCGTCGAATCACCGCGGCCGAAGCGCTCAAGCATCCGTGGATTTGTGTACGTCTTCTTGAACAAAATGAGTACTGCATGTTTATCAAACCTTCATGGGTTATTGAGCTTCACACTGCGTGAAAATAATCACTGCAGTTTTTTTTCAGCTGACGTGCATACTAGGTGATGTTTCGGCGTATCGATGATTTGGTCACAACTCAAATAGCAACAGTAGCGTTTAATCATTTTCACTGGACCAATGACTCCAAAACTGGCGATAAGGGTCATAGTTAGTTAGTTAGTTTTGGCGTTTTCGCTGCGTATTCGCTGTGTGTGAGAGAGAGAGAGCATGATAGAGACTCAGGTGAATGTGATAAATAGTAGTGTGAGGTTTATTTTTCTCTCTCCCCCTCTCTCTTTCTCGAAGTTTCAAAGGCACATCAATCCCTGTTTTGGTCAAGTCACTTCTGATAGTAACTGCCTAATAGATTGCCCGCACGTTTCGTCAAATTAGTGCACGTGGTCTTGTTCCGCCAAGATCTCTGAGACCTACGTAAGCGAGCCTACACTGACCACAAGCGATCTATAGTGAATCGGTCTCCTCTCTGAGGAAAGTTCCGTACAGGAATGTGCTCCATGAATCATGCAAATTGTTTTCTTCGGACAGTCTGTCCAGAGATAGACAATCTTTGAATGATGACTCCAGCCGTAACCTAGAGCTTCGAACGCCAATATCGCTCGATGATAACACCGTACATCACTCCGATCACCCGTCAAGCAGTTTTAGACGTCTTCGGCGCCAATTGGACAACAAAGTGTAAATAGTTACACTGAATTCGCATACAAGCTTGGACCCAAACGGATTTCCTGTTCAATTCCAGATAGTATCTGTAAAAGCGGCTCCCTATCTGAGGTTTACAAACCACTTACCATGTAAGGTTTTCGTTGACTTTACCGGTGATTGTTGTAAGGGTATTTGTTTTGTTTCATGCACTTGCCTCCAAGTTTAAGTTAAGCTGGATAGACGTGGTGCCTCTGAAGGGAGTCCCCCGAACAAGATCAGTTTGGCCATATCCTGTGAATGATGCTTGTCCTTTCGGGACCTACTGTATGTGTCATCTCGAATGCTGAACAATGTGACTAATAGTGTATTTAACAACGCAGTACTGTTGACTGAGATGCCTTATTTCGGGGCATTCATGTAACCGACATTGTTGATCAAATCATAGGACTCTTTGTTGGAAAACAATATGCAGGACGTGTAGTGTTCCAGCCTCATACATCGATTTTGTCAAATGATTCACCCGTGCAACAATCCGGCACCAACATCCCCAGCTCCCGTGCCTACGTGTACAGTAACGGTAGATTCTGTCTGAATTTTTTTGTCGAGCAACGTATTCCCACATTCTGAGGCCCTTAGTTTGACAGATATCAGCTGTTTCTAACTAAAGGCGTCATTTTTTCTGAGGATAAAATGTTGTTCACAACCACCTCCGGGCTTACTGATTGTCCATACATATTCACTGCTTTTACTACTCATGGTCCGATAGGTAAGAGCACTCCGTCAGTTGTAAAGTAATCTGAGATCATCAAACAAACTGAAGAAGTACTCCATGGCCATGGGTGGGAAGTGGCGATATGAACACGCTAATTTTACTACTGTCTTAGAGTACACGCCCAATAGGACCAGCTTTAGGTCACCCTCCATTGGTTGTCTCGTATCTGTTCATTTTAGTCTTTGCTAACGTAATACTGTTTCACTTGTCTTAGTTGTATGGCTTTGGCGGTACGGTAGCGAAGCATCACTTCTGAACACGGATATCGTGCTGTCGGTGATCATAGTAGCTTCGACATCACGATCTTGGTTCCAAAACTCCTGCTTTATCTTTCTCACCGTTCTGTGTTTCCAGACTTATCCGTATAGATTGAACTGTTGACTGGTCCAGTACGTGTTAGAATCCCGTTAGCCACCAGAATATGATTTCGAGCCAGCGAGCTCTGCGTAAATCAGGTGAGCCAGTGTGACCTTCAAGTCTCAAGACATCGTATAAACTGGTCGTTAGCACCTAATGATGATTGGTGTCTCTAATTCACCACCGGAATAATTATCACCTTTACGGTGGCTAGCTACCATGCCATCCGAAGGAAACATGTGGGTTGAGATATTATCACATTACCGAAGCCTCGACGGGAATCGGGTTCGAACCACTCAACATTCGGTTTGCGTCTTGACCACCGACCCATCTGGAGCTCTTACTGATTAAATTGCGCCCAGTAAAGTGACCTGTTTTTGGATTGAATGTTTTGGGACAACGTAGCCTTACTTGTAATACCACCTTTTCACTTGTTTACTTCCAGCAACGAGAGCGAGTTGCCTCCATGGTGCACCGACAAGAAACCGTGGAATGCTTGAAGAAATTCAATGCTCGCCGTAAGCTCAAGGTAAGCCTTAAGGATGACCAAATCTTCATTAAAGCACGAGTTCCCCATTTTCTCACATTGTGCTATTTGTCAGTGTCTATGTCACAATCGCGTTCAATCACCGGGTAGTTTTTGGAAATCCGAATTAATTCTTCGTATTGCACACATTTGTGGGATGGAATGTTGGATTCTATTAGGGATCCACCTCATCAATCTATTACTTTCTCGAGACAATGACCAAGAATCCACATCTTCCCTAGATTTCTATTCTATTTGCTCTGCCTATAGCAACGCTTTCCGTGCAAACAATTCACTTGGTGCAAGGAGCGAAGAACTTTGACGTTCTGTTTCTTGATGTTGCTCTGTCTTGCTTGTCCCGCTATTCAACCACGTACGGCAAAACACAACTGAGATGTCATACGGCGGGTCGCTTTGTTCAGGGAGCATTAATTTTAATCACTTTCTGTCTAGACCGTGCTCGCTTGTCTAGTGAAGGCTATTTTTGAAGTCGCATACGCCTCCGTTGCATGTTCCCTACCCACATACTGAATATTTACCTGGGGCCGTACACGTCGTGCTATTTTTAAATAGATGCTCACGTTGTTTTCTCACAGCGTGGGGATACGGGCGAATAATTATCTTCAAGTTAATGGTGAATAGACGAAATTTCCCTTCCTTTCATTAGCTCCACTACTGTCCTCATTCTACCAACGTAGGAATATATATGTATATACGGGCTGACATCCGTTGTCGGGTTCCGCGAACAATACCGATGAAGCTTTTCGCGGGATAGGTAGCGCCACCTTTAATTTGCTCTTATTCGCATGCGTAACCTTCCGAACGTTCTCCTTCCTGTGTAAACTCAAACTCGCAAGTCCGGAGGATGAATTTATGAATACCAAGGCCAATTGATGCCGATGAGCCTGAACTTCCGAACGTTTTCTCATTAACTGCTGGTGGTCAACCCTTGACTTGGCAGAGCAGTATGAAGAAGATCACGAAACGCTTGGGTGCTGTCGGTGCTACTCGCCTTCCAGGATGGGGACCGCGTGATCCTCACTGTGCCTGGTTGGAGACACTACAAGATATGGCTGCCATCCGACGTCAGTGGCGTTCTTGTTGTCAGTATCTATCCAGATTGCCTGAATGAATGTCTGGAGGTGTAGGCACCTCGGAATGATTGTGTTAAGCTAGCACTAAGTCCCTTCCCCATCCACCTCTACTCTTCTCTTTACAATAAGGCTTTCAAATAAATCATGGTTGTACGGCAGCATCGGTGTTGAACACTGATGTCATGCTGTCGATGATGATGTGCTCTGCTTGAGAAGGTGCATGTTCATCTTTATTTGGACTGTTTGACGATCTGTTTCACAATCAGTTCTTCGCATCATTCGTGTGCTGCGTACGTCTAGGATGTCTCGTTAGCGAGCGGCGTGTGATCGAACTGTCTCGGCGGCAGTTTGCTGCGTACCCAAGTAGATGGCGCATCTACACTATGAACAGATTACGGTTGTCAGCGTTGATATTGCGTTTACTGGCTTGAGAGAATGATCTCAGCTGACCCGTGCTTTAAAGTATTCAGATAATGAGCATTTGACTTTTCTCTGACTGAAGAAGAGAGCTAACTTCGGTGTTAAGCTTCTCCGCCTTCCGTTGAACGTATCGTCTGAACGTGCGTGCTATGATGTCACGTAACTTCGACAAGTAATCTCAGGCGCATCAACACTAGGTTTGGATGGATTCCACGGGGTCCTGTTTTGAGCATGTCCCTAATGCGTTCGAACACACTGAATATTTTTCTGTTCGCTTTCCATTTTCCGCACAATATGTCTCAGCTGTGAGCAGTGTCTAGGAACAAATAAACTTTGCCGTTCATTGTTTCGTTGCATAGCACGGTGTACCTCGCAAAGTCTCCGGTGACTCATTCACTCTGTAGCTCCAGGATTTCCTTCTTTGGGGATGCTGTTCTTGTTGACGATGTCAGTGTTCTACTTGTTTGGGCGAAATTTTGTCTTCACAATTCATATTTGGTCGCGCCATTCACCCCTTTCCCCCAGTACACGAGCAGAGGAATGTTAAGAAAAGCTAATGTACCATGAGGGGAGTAGTTATTCTGGATTACCATCCGGTTGGTCAACACCACCAGACACCGTAGTGGAGTGAATGGTTCTACCTCGTCGTTTTATATTTATGTTATAATAATGGATGTGGTAAGTCAAGCTAACGACTTTCAACTACACCTTTGTGAAAAGATCGGTGGATGAGTTTCTATTTGCTGCAACGTATTGTCTCACGTAGTCAAATCTTTTATTCACTTATTCTTCTGCCTGAGAAAAAAATTTTTGCCCTATCGGTGCCTAACTTCCATGCCATCCGAAAGAAGCACGAGGCTGGGATACCTTCAGGTCACTCAAGTCTAGACAGGGGGCGTCGAGACGCAGAGGTCAAGTTCCAACCACGGATCTTCCGGTCAGTGAATTCGCACCCACTAATCCATCTCAGCCCGATTACCTGATGACGTTCCTAGGTTTCAGATACCCAGTTTGTGGGAAGTCATTGAGAGAAAGCATCGTCTGTTTCGCAGCTGTACCCATGTCAGATGGTCGGTCAGCATCCAAGCAAAGTGCTTATGAATTTCTCGTAGTTTGGACACAGAAATTCTTTGTATGAATCACTCTTTCACTCTACCTACTCATTGTGTTATTCAACCCAAGCCAACATACTATGCAGAAACATTCACTTCTGTTATGTCCATTTTTTAGGGCGCCATTCTCACTACTATGCTTGCTACCCGGAACTTCTCTAGTAAGTCATTTAAAAATCATCCATTTTCATGCCTCGCATGGATCTGTTATCGAGTGGATGGTTGTTGTAGATTTTCCCAGTTGCTTTCTGCTTATTCCGATGCGGCCGATTTTTACGCACCTCCACCCATACACGCACACATTTATATTTGTCGATTCAGTGAAAAAGGAGGACACCTGTAAGTTGACTCGCTTCAGTTCACTCTCGTTGACGCTCATCCACTCACCCAGTCGGCCCATTTATGCATGCTAGCCAGCCTGGTTACTCACATTCCCGATACTGCCGGATCGTGTCCCTTATCGATTTCCTCTTCTCTCCCTTGTGATATGTGTACGACAACATGCAGCAACACAGCTTGTGGCGATGGTTGTGGTGATGTTGGTGGTTCATCGACACTTCTCATGGCAGTGTGTTTGGTCAAGCTGCGTGGTTGTTTTCTCGCGCGCTCGGCGTGTGTATATCATTTGCGTTTCTACCTACCTACTTATGGTTACCTGTGCCTGGATTAACCACACATACACATGCCCACTCATTCAGCTTCAGCTTCTCAGCATGTTATCCCCCTCGTTTCTCTTTCAAGTCTGCTTACAGGCCTGTTCGCTCGCTACTGTCTAACTGCGCGTGTTGTCAGTCATTGTATTAGTATTCCGTACTACTGAACATCGATATGGACCTCCGTAATTTTCGCTTCTCCTAAATTGCTTCTGTCGCTGATGAGGTTTCCAGGGTGGTTGCCTCAGGCGAAAGATTCGATATTGATGCCGAATTCACAGTCTTTCGTTTCAAGCATGGTTTTAAGCTGGTTGGGCGACTACCTACCAGCTTCCGTATTCCATTTACTCCATACGCACGGATGGTTGGTTCCATACTAGCAACGTGTTGTGTGACAAAGCCTTCATTATTCTGCCCTCTGGTGTGTCGCAGTGCATCAAGCCAGCAATCCGTGGTTTCCACAGTGAATATTTAGTTGATTAGTCCCAAAAATGTAGTTTGGCGAAAACATGAATTAAACTCTGTTCACAATAGTTCGGTAGGTATTATTGTCATGTTTACTTACTAGTTCATTGTGAAACGCCTAAGATCTGAGTGACTGATAGACAGCTGTCTTGTCAGTTTTGCTAAAATCGTCCTTGCAAAATGCGTTAGCAAGTACCCTAAATGATCAGGACCTCAAGACGCCCAGTTGATCAGAACTACACGACGTGTATGGCAATGACAGTCGCACCAGCTACACAATCGTGAGTTTGGATACATCGCTTTCGGTATGTCGCGAAACTTCACCAATTCGGAGTTCGCTAGACAGAAACGAACTGTTCCACAAGCCACAGTAACTACCCTTGTAGTGAACAAGAAATAAATGAGGCACCGAATTTAGTTTGACAATGTTTTTCAGGCTCAGTTCAGAAAGGAAAACAAACATTAGATACTGGGAAAGGTACGGTCACCAGTTCAGGGAAATGCGGTAGAAACTAGCTCGCGCGACTGATGAAATACATTCGTTTGCCAATGATTATCGAGAGACTCAGCTGAATCTCTCGTCCATAATATTCTCCAACTGGATTCGATAGAGAAAGATTGTCTCATGTTTCGGTAAGCAGGTTTTTCTAGATATCGCAGCATATTTTTTTGACACTGCACACATGAACTCTTCGAAGCCCTCTTTTCACAATGACCGTTTTCCGTCAACCATATGCATATCAAGAAAAATACACTGCAGCACCTCGAATAGCAAACCAGCTGAAATCTGAGACAGCCTTTATGTGTGTTGAAGAATATCATGAACAAGAGATTCAGTTGAGTTTCCCGTTACCCGAAGAGTCGCATACAGTTCTGTGGTCAAACAGAAAACGAAGCTAAATGTTTCACTGGAAGAAGCGGTCTATTTTATCCACGAATACATTGAAACTCATCCCTAACCGCTTATTGAGAGTCCTCTCATCCTTCGCATCAAAATGTAAAAGCTTTATTTTTAAGCCATGAGTGGAAGCGAATCGATGACGTGGCGTTGGACCAATTGTGTCTTATCTGTCGATGAAGACGGAGGCACTTCTTTAATGCTGTTTTTATTTTGATCATGTTCGCGCTTACCGATGGAACTGTTTCGTGTCGTCCTTAGCCCGTCACATCTGAACACGGGCTCATGTACTTGAGGACGATAGTTCCTTTGGCCCTCTATGCATCTTAACGGTTAGACTCTTGGATGGAGAATGCAGCAACTCATCATACACGTGTAGTCTGTCTTAACTTGGACATATCACTCAATCTTTTGACCAATTCTGTGTCTGCTGAGTCCCCTATCTTTGAAGGCCCTTCAAATGTGGACATCGTCCTCCAATAGCGTACCTTGAGCCAGCCGACTGACTGTTTCGTGGGATACTAACATGATAATGGTACTAACTTACTAACGTGATGGTATCTATAACATACCATTCCTAGTTTGGACGCCATTTGTCGTCGGCTTTAGGACTTAGTTTGGACTGCCCAGAAACCCTTAAGTTCGAGTGGTCCTGTTGGTATCTGCCCCACAAGAGGCTGATTGACTGCGCAAAATGGTTGAGTTAGCCGTCACACGCTCACTAGACCAATTAACTGTTATCAAGGTGAATAGTGTGCTATCTGCGTTGTCCTTAGTGCTATTGTGCAGT
>NW_008751954.1:296646-319886 GCF_000715545.1 Opisthorchis viverrini
AGTTTTGCTAAAATCGTCCTTGCAAAATGCGTTAGCAAGTACCCTAAATGATCAGGACCTCAAGACGCCCAGTTGATCAGAACTACACGACGTGTATGGCAATGACAGTCGCACCAGCTACACAATCGTGAGTTTGGATACATCGCTTTCGGTATGTCGCGAAACTTCACCAATTCGGAGTTCGCTAGACAGAAACGAACTGTTCCACAAGCCACAGTAACTACCCTTGTAGTGAACAAGAAATAAATGAGGCACCGAATTTAGTTTGACAATGTTTTTCAGGCTCAGTTCAGAAAGGAAAACAAACATTAGATACTGGGAAAGGTACGGTCACCAGTTCAGGGAAATGCGGTAGAAACTAGCTCGCGCGACTGATGAAATACATTCGTTTGCCAATGATTATCGAGAGACTCAGCTGAATCTCTCGTCCATAATATTCTCCAACTGGATTCGATGGAGAAAGATTGTCTCATGTTTCGGTAAGCAGGTTTTTCTAGATATCGCAGCATATTTTTTTGACACTGCACACATGAACTCTTCGAAGCCCTCTTTTCACAATGACCGTTTTCCGTCAACCATATGCATATCAAGAAAAATACACTGCAGCACCTCGAATAGCAAACCAGCTGAAATCTGAGACAGCCTTTATGTGTGTTGAAGAATATCATGAACAAGAGATTCAGTTGAGTTTCCCGTTACCCGAAGAGTCGCATACAGTTCTGTGGTCAAACAGAAAACGAAGCTAAATGTTTCACTGGAAGAAGCGGTCTATTTTATCCACGAATACATTGAAACTCATCCCTAACCGCTTATTGAGAGTCCTCTCATCCTTCGCATCAAAATGTAAAAGCTTTATTTTTAAGCCATGAGTGGAAGCGAATCGATGACGTGGCGTTGGACCAATTGTGTCTTATCTGTCGATGAAGACGGAGGCACTTCTTTAATGCTGTTTTTATTTTGATCATGTTCGCGCTTACCGATGGAACTGTTTCGTGTCGTCCTTAGCCCGTCACATCTGAACACGGGCTCATGTACTTGAGGACGATAGTTCCTTTGGCCCTCTATGCATCTTAACGGTTAGACTCTTGGATGGAGAATGCAGCAACTCATCATACACGTGTAGTCTGTCTTAACTTGGACATATCACTCAATCTTTTGACCAATTCTGTGTCTGCTGAGTCCCCTATCTTTGAAGGCCCTTCAAATGTGGACATCGTCCTCCAATAGCGTACCTTGAGTCAGCCGACTGACTGTTTCATGGGTTACTAACATGATAATGGTACTAACTTACTAACGTGATGGTATCTATAACATACCATTCCTAGTTTGGACGCCATTTGTCGTCGGCTTTAGGACTTAGTTTGGACTGCCCAGAAACCCTTAAGTTCGAGTGGTCCTGTTGGTATCTGCCCCACAAGAGGCTGATTGACTGCGCAAAATGGTTGAGTTAGCCGTCACACGCTCACTAGACCAATTAACTGTTATCAAGGTGAATAGTGTGCTATCTGCGTTGTCCTTAGTGCCATTGTGCAGTATGATGCTTGTGGTAATTAATGTTACTCCATTGGGGCTTCCATTCATCCGCTCTCGTTTTAATCCGAAGTCTGTTGTGCCGAGGGGTGAGATGTGAATAGATGCGTTATTGTGTTGGAATATCAGTTACTTCAGTGTTTAGATATACACTGGCTGTCTTGCGTTGCCTGAGTAATCTCGTTTATCTTTGGGAAGATCTTGAGAGGTATGATTGCAGGCATGTTGAAGTCCATGTTGAATTGTCTCAGATTCGTATCAGATGCGAGGTTTAAGAATTGTTATTTCTCAGCGAACTCTCAATTTTTCGTCTCAACCGATTGAGTTGATCTTTATTTGGGGAGTAGGTGTGCCCCTGTAGCGATGACTAAAATTTAAACGTCTACGGAAGGCTCCCACCTGAGTTCACCACATCAAGTGGCGACAAACTAGGCCGTTCTCTTTCACCTATTCAGCTTCATCATTGATACGCTTATAGAAGACTCGTTATCAGCCTGCGCACCTCGGGTGATGCAGGGGCCGCCCTGAATACCCTGTTGCGGCGAGCTAAAGGTCAGATATCGTGGTGGTTGCCGGAGATTTGAATGCACAAGTAGGAAAGCTTAGCATATCTGAGACTCAATTAGGAGTGTCCACATGGGTTGAAGTCGGTACGTACGGACAATGGGGAACGATTGCTTCAGCTTTGTGCTGATCGCAGGCTGTTTTCATACAAAACTAACTTCCAAAACAGTCGAAGTCGTCTGGCAACATGGTATCTTCCAACAGCATGCTGGCCACAAACTCATATCGATCATATCGCCATCAGTTACCGATGGCGTGGATCAATAACTGACTAGAACATTGTGGAACACAGTTCCGGATTCTGATCACCCGCTCTTCCATAGTTGCTTCTCCCTACGTTTTCCAAAGCCGCGTGAGATGCGGACAAATCTGTTGGCATCTGAGAAATTGGCATATCCGGATGTCAGACGAACTTACAAGAATGGTCCTCTAGAGTCTTCCAAAGGCTGTGAACTCATACTGAGACGGGATTGGCACCTCTTTCATAGTGCTGAGAATTTTGCCTGTGACACGCCACTATCAGGCTCACTCAAGCACGATGCCGGACCGCACGGTGACAATCCTTAAATCTCGAAGAAATATCCCATCCGGCCCCGAACATAACTTGATGCGACGAATTATCAGACGTCAAGTGAAGGTGAGCGCGCGGGTAACACACGGGTAACACCCTGGACAGTGAACGTGGAACCGCCTACGGTCTCGGAGGTTTACGACTGCAAATGTTCTCTCCAGCGCTACTGAGCCTCTGGCCCGGACGACCCACCACCCACATTGTTCAAAGATGGCTGAGTCAGCACTTGTCTGATCTGTTTGTTTGTATATGGGAAAAGGAATGTGTCCCAGACAACTGGGGAAATTTGCTGATAGCGCCTCTCGTTTCAAGAAAGGGGCTCGTAGGGAGTAACCCCCTGTAGTAACCACAGGGGGATTAGCTTGACCCAGTCGTAATGAGACTGTTGGCGTCACTGGCGCTTCGTCGCCTTATGGTGGCTGGTGTGAACTAACTCGAGAGCAGCAAGCGGGATTCCGGCCTGTTAGGGGTTGCGTTGACCAAGTCTTCGCCGTCCGTCAGATGCTAGAACAACGCCATACGTATAAGCGACCCATAATTCTAGTAATCCTTAATTTCCCAGGCGCATTCGACTCGGTTGACCGGTCTGTTCTTGATATGCTTACCCACCAAGGCATACCCCGGAAGTTGGTGAACGTAATAAGCTCTTTGTATTCTCGGACTTCCGGACGTGGGGGAGTGTACGTCGAGCTCTTCGTGATCGATGCAATCATTAGGCGAACTCTAGAAGATCTCCAGTTCCCCGCTGTCCAAATAGCCTGTCACGAAAACCTTGCTGATCTGGAATATGCAGACGACATCCTTTTCATCTTTGAAGAGGAGGTGTTTTTGGATGAACTGACCAAATTCCTTCCTTCCTTTGGTATGCACTATGCACCTCACATGCAGTCACTGAACATGCCACTCACAATCCAGGGAGATTCAGTGAACATGCCACTTACAATCCAGGGAGAGTCAGTGAAAGCTGTCGAGCCTTTTACTTATCTTGGAAGTTGTGTTAGTTCTGATTATAGTGTGACAGATGAAGTCAAAGCACGAATCTGCAGTGCTCGTCGCGTTTGCTAATTTGAAACACCTATGGCGTCAGAGTAGTGTATCCCTGAATCTGAAGGAACGTGTGTATCAAGCTGCTGGGCTGGCTGTTTTGTTGTATGGCTATGAGACTTGGCAGCGAAGTGTGACAGCCATTACCAGCAAACCCAATTGAGCTGGTCATTCCTCTCTCCCTGGATGAGGACCCCAAGAGAACGACATCAATGGTTAGAGACATTGTCAGCACGGTCCATTCACGCCCTCGCCTTCGTACACCCAAGCTATTGCATTCAATGGATAGTTCCTTCCTCAATCCCCCCACTTAGAAGTTCACTGATTGACCCGTATTTCCGCACCAATTTATCGGCCGCTGCATGCAGTGCACAGCTACCTACCCACCTTCCAAAAGCTTCGGTGGACGTTCAATGGATAGTTCCTTCCTCAATCCCCCACTTAAAAGTTCACTGATTGACCTGTATTTGCGCACCAATTTATCGGCTGCTGCATCCAGTGCACAGCTACCTACGCGCCTTCTCAAAGCTTCGGTGGACCAAACTGTAACTGTACAACCACTGTACGACAGGTGCGAAGTTCTTACAGCTGATAATGATGATGGTCTAAAATATCTAAAATGTATTTGAGTAAATAATGGAATCTGTACCTTAGTTCGGAAGCCGATTTCCGGATGGACGCATGTATATTTGGTACGGGTATTGGAAATAATGTCTATTTTTTCAGTACCCAGTGTGGTAGCATAGCAACGAACGCTAGCTATTTCCCTCTTATTCGCGTCCCTTATCTGATCGACTACTTGACTTCGCTAGGTGTCGTACTAGGGGGTTCACTGAAATAATCAGGTGACTTGATTACTCCAACATACTCGCGTCCAGCCACATTTAGAAATGCCAAACTTTACATCAAGGAAATGTGTTTGCCCTGGTCACTTGATAGTAAAGTGTGGCAAATTTACAGCCTGACGACTAGAGCTCAGGCCGATCGAATCATTATTAGGTTGAGCGGTTTGGTTTTGTTAGATATGTGACACAGTCCCAACAACAGATATCCGTCAAACTTCTCGAGTTTATCCCAACGCAGTTTATTTTGGTAAAAATATTCCATTGGATGACTCTTGTTCCGTTTGTTTCAGCACAAAATCATGATGCTTCCTAAACTCCTCTGTAACAATTTATTTCACGGATAAACAAAATGCGGACTAACTCCAACCATTCTGCGTTGTTAACCTCATCCTCTTCTCTGATTTGTCGATTCTCCCTCCTCTCTATGTTCTTCTGTCACTAGAAAAGTCTTCCCTATTTCGCCTGAGTTTACTAATGTTGATGTTCCTTTGTCAGATTCGTTCTCTTATTTAATCTCTCTGGATGGTTCTCACGCGCATTCAGTAACAATACCTAGGCCTTTCACTTTACGTTTTTGACCGTACTTGCACTACAAGGAATACAATTGTCTGTTTTCTTAGGCACACGTGGAGTGCTGATCATCTAGTTCTCCATCTGTATGTGACGTTTTTGTGGGATGCAGCAGCTACCTCAAATATCGCTAGATCCTTGATTGGATGGAATCCCAGTGTTTTTATTGGTGTTTCTCTCTTAGCGGGAACTCTTTCATCCGGTCGCATCGTGTACTTATCCTTATGCTGCTTCACTATTCATCATTTTGCTTCAGACTATCGTCTAAATTACTTTGAGACCACTAACTCTGCAAAACTGGTACCCAAAAATTAATCGGTTAAAATACTGGGCTGTTAAATCCGTCAATACTAGACCAAATGATTTGTAGGAATCTTTAAAGATCAATCGTACGTCGCGTTTTGAGTTAGTCGCAAATGTGCACACCGTGCGTTATCTTTTTTTGGAGAAGAATTTCCCGTAGGAACCCTCCGTTGCAGTCCGTGCTAGTAGCCGTCTGTGGGTGAACAACTTTCATGTGCTGTCTAAAAGGACTCCCATATGTCACCCAGGGGTTACCGGGACACCAGTAATGCAGTTCGTGGGAACCTAGTGAGGCTTAATGGCGCGCCAATTTATCTGAAATAGACACCATTACAGATCAGGTGTATAGGTGAGCTATCATTTCGCAGGTGAGGACAGTTCAATATTATGATCTTTCCCATTGTCCTAAAGCCTTTCCTATCCGCAGGACAGATGTTTTACTGAACGTCTTCAGTGAAAGAATGGCGGTTTGTGAAACCGACTGTTCAAGGACCGAATGAAAAACAGCGGGGACCTGAATTTTTGCGGATTCTAGAGCGCATGTAAATACAAATGCCTGTACTTGAAAGTTTTTTTCAGGATTCTCAAACAGCATCGAAGAAGGAGTTACGGAAATAAATGTTCTCGTCTGTCCGTGCTTCGAACTACAATTGTTAATTCGCGAACTAGACTAGTTTTGACTGGTCCACAGTGACTTTTTTGAGGAAGACCACTCCTGACATCAGGCCACGGGCTGCTTTTTGTGGCATTTTATGGTCCATAGGGAAGGAAAACTGATCCATCTCGATTGTTTAACACAGGAGCAGGTGTCTCCACTTTTCAGAAGGATATCCATTGAAGGTTCTATGGACGTAACGCGAACTAAGCATATTTTCGGCCCTCTGGTTTTGTTTGCTACCGTGCACGTAAATTTGGGTTGTAGGGATGGAATGGTGACGCGTTCACCCATTCACTCCACTCTATACTTCGTTCCTTCTGATCTCGTCCAGATTTGACGCTCTCTTATGGTCCTCAGTATTAATCGCACTGAAGTATTTCCTCTCCTTTAAATTAGTACAGCCGTTTTGTACCGGTTTATGCTTAACGGATTTGTTTGAATGTGACCTAGTTGGAAGAAGGAGTGCGACTGGTTACCGCAGGGAACGATTTCTACTACAGTCATGTATGAAGTTCAGCATGTACCGCAAAACATCCGAGGTTTTCCATCGAGATGGGTTTGAATTTGGCTTTTTTTGTCTGTTCGGTTTTTATGAATTCCGCCCTAGGAGAGACCGTTTTTGCCCGTTCTTTTCAGGAGGGTTCAAAATAAAGGTTTACTCGCTCCTCAATAACGGTCATTAATGGAGATGAAACGGAAGTAAAGATGGTTCACTTTCCGGTGCACAGCTGCGCCTAACTCGAAGGAAACACAAAGCTGAGATAATATAATTTTCCGAAGCCTAGACGAAAGCAGTCGAAAGGTCAAGGTTAGTTTCAGGCCTCGGAAACTTTTATTCCACGCCTCGCTAGCTGGACCATCTCGAGCTCAAAGTGAAACTACAAGGATCAGAAATATTTGGGTTCATAAACACCCACAGCCAGAAGTTTCTTGGATGTTTCAACCTACCAAAGTAGTCGGCTAGCTTCCTATGACCCTGGAGATTTTTGGACGAAAGCTCCAGAGTGTGGTCCCATGGTTTTTTTTCGAATGATGACTTGATAGGCAAGGATCAGGTCGCTCGGTAGTTGTAGGCGCCTGGAGAACATTCAGAGACTTTTCACAGATTAGATGTCGAGTATTATTCGTCAGTTTGCCCGCTCGTGTTTGCTACACGTCGACTATTGTTTCGTTGTCCTCTGGCTAGAAATGACGTGCTCCATTCGTCTCTTGACATTTCATGCACAACAGACTCAGCCTGACCGGAAAACCATCAAATCCTAAATATTAACCACGCATTTTGACGCTGTCCTGATTCTCGATATTTTTTAGTTTGTCGTTTGCCTTGTGGAACTTGCGGATTGGCATGAACCAATTTGGAACCAAATAACGAATTCATTCGCGATATCCCAAAGCATGCCGATCTCAGGTTCAGCCTATTTCTGAAGAACAAAACTGTGATGGCGACAACGCTGTCACAGATCCGGATGGTAATTTCATCGTTCGCCAGACCAATAACAGAGGTGCTGGAAGTGAATGCATTATGATTCTAACTGTGAAGCAAGCTTTTCTGTTTCCCATAACACAGACGGCCTATCAATGTTGTGCTCTCACGCTGTAAAGACAGGTTGCAGGGTTTGTACCATTCACATTCGCATCATTTGAATATTTCTCGCGTTCTTGCACAGTTTTGGATGTTTGTATGAGGAAACAGAGATTCTGAAGTTTTCCGTGTGATTCCGCTGGTCAGTGTTGACTGAATAGCGCCTAAACCCACTCAATAAGCTTAACGGTTCTGTGTTAGCCTAGACGTTTTTTCGTTCCATTACTTTGTTACTTTATCACTACTGAGGCTGAAACTTCGGATGGATATATAGCGACAATCATGGGCGTAATTCATGAACGTCTTCTGTCAAGATCACCTACCCGGGTGTGATCGACTTGCATTTCCTCGTTGTTTCTTCCACTCTTCTTGGTTAGTCGAACCATGAAGGATGCTACTTGGTCTTGTGTTCCTGCATGTGACCTGGGGGCCTCACATAATGTGATGTATAGTTTACTCTAGTGGCAAGCATGATGTTACTTCCTCACTGAACTGCCTGCTTCAATTATTGGCTTTTCTCGCGCTGATTTACTACGGGCTGACTGTGACATCTCACAAGGGTGCCATGCTGATTTGTCGTTCGTTGCGTACTATTGGTTCCTCCAGTTATGCCTTACTCGCTTCGTTGTTTTGTACTAATACCCCTGCTGTCCCAACTTTATCTCCTTTCTAAATCACTATGATTACTCACGAATGTATGATTTCCATGCACTGGTGGTGGCAACTGGTGTTCTACTTAGTTTGGGCGCACTTGTCCATTCAAACAGACGGTAAGAAAATAGCACTCACTATCCTCCGCACTCTTTCTCTTCATACAGCCGGGCGTACTGTAATAGGCAGCTCACAAAAGAAATCGAACGGAGGTACGAAAGAGGCTTCCGACAGTACTGCCATCGCAGAAGACCCATTGGACTCAAAAAGTAAGAAGTTTTCCCTGCATACCATCTTTGTTTCGTTTGATCGCTACTGACATACCCGTATGTTTGAACTTTTCTTGTGTCCTGATAAATATGGATAGGAATTAATTGGGATTGTGGTCTTTGGAGCATTTTAGCATTCCCCGTAGAAATTTGGATAGTCACAGTATCCTTAGACATCCGACGCTTTGTAACTCACGCTGAAGTGATCCGAAAACACTAGCTGAACCAAAAAGAATCTGTAGCTTATGTGGGATCGACTGCAAGCAGTGTCTTCAAGTGATTTCTGCGTGTTCCGTTTCTTTGGGCTATTAGCTGGAACGTTTCCATGTCATCGCTCCTCGTCTCGCAAACTTGTCAATCTTGGTAACCACTTCTTGTTGAAGGGCTATTTCCTGCAGACACGGTTATTAAACAGAGTTCTTCGGTTGACAGTGAGTTTGTTGCCCGCGCTCCTCCCATTGAATGATAAAAAATCACTCGATGGTTCATGCTCGTTTTGCATGTTCAACCCCCTGTTCGAATGTTTTTCTTCGAGAATGTGCTATGCACTCATCATCTCAAAGTAGATTTTTGCGTCTTTTTTGTTTCTCTCTATCGTTTTGCTCATTCTGCATTGCTGTTGGCGTTACGAGTAACTGCTTTCGCAGTTACAAATAACCCACCCTCGAGGAACGTAATTTATTTATTCTGGTAAGGGTGTGAATGAAGTGGAGCACAGAATCCTGTCCAACCTGATCATTTTTCTGGTTATGCGCTTACTTACAAATCAACGTGGTATCAACGAGGGGAAGCCAGATCTCTCGGTTCTGATAATTTTCAGTTGAATGTGCTGCATCAAGTGCGCCTTGTTGGGTTGATATCCAAGCTATCAGGGGACGGAATCGGTTGTGAGCTGTTAGCTAGTTTAGGGTCGAATGATGGTTTTTCCGTTTTTTAATCATTTTCATTTATTAAGTCACATTAACGCAATACGATAAATGTGGTGTTGCCACCACATTTTTGTACAGTTCTCGCAGCCTGTCTCAAAACGAGACGTTTAACGTTCCCAAGCCCGTGAATTTGTCCCTGCAATAGCCGGCAATATGTACACTGCCCATTATTACGAATAACCGAATTCTATCAGTCGTCCTCAATATCCAAATACTGAAACTCAGTCCATGCCCCGACGTGAACCTATTGCATTTAATGAGTAGAGATAACTAGCGGTAATATGACGCTCGGCTGTGGCATCCTTTCGGTGTAGGGCGAAGGAAGTAAAAGAGCTAATTTCCAGGTTGTCGAAGTCTAAACAGTAACCCTCGATAAACTAGGGTTGATTTCGAACCCCGGACCGCGTGTTAAGCGCTGAGTTCGGTTATGAAGGACAGTGACTGTGTACACAAATGCACGGCATCACTGTTCCTAACGTCGGTTTTGTCGCCGGCTACATTCGACTGCTTATCCTTCTGTCAGGGCCGTCAATAAATACGAATGCACGATTGCTGTCCGAGCAATCAGAGTCTCATATAAGTGCTGTTATTCCCGGCTGCATGCTCAGAGTTAATTCATTTTGAGTTTGCTTTCCGTAAAAGAGTTGGGGATGTCGTTTTCGGTGCAAGTTTTCTCTATATTTGGTCCAAGTAAGCTAGATCGGTCATTCCAGCAAGCCATTTTTGTTGAGATGTTTTTAGACCACTTGCATCCACCTATCACAAACGCACGTTCGTTCAATTGGGAAGAAAATAGTTTGCCACTGCTACATAGTTGCATTCAAGGGTATGGATTACGGTGGCAAGTTCATTATATGTGTGTCCTTCCCTTAGGGCTGGACAAACAGCAAGTGCACTTTCGTTTCGTTCGCTTTACCATGCTGATCGATTTTTGCACGTTTTAGTTTGTTAGTGCGGTGTCAGGTGACGTGTTCGGTTGTCAAAGGATCACGTTCAGTCATGAGCTTTACGAAAACTAGATTGGTTTATCCACTCCTGGTTAGTGGAAATGTTGGCAAGAATATCTGTCGTGAACTTAATCAATAGGCTTTCATCGTGTCAAGAGAACTATATGGACGATCACAAGTGGTTCTACATGATTGGAAGATCGTTTCTTGCTTGCATCATTGTACTACTAGAATTGTTGTTGTGTATAGGGAGCGGCCGTTGTCAGCTAAGTTGTGTTTACTGATTGGGCCTGACATGTTTCGTTGCCAGATTACGAATCGTCCGTCTCTCGGTTATCTCCACTCAACACAAGGCTGCGATACCTTGTCTTCCAATATGAGAGTTACGTGTCCTAGCCACTGTAACATACGTGTCGTGATAAGCCCGTTCAACATGGCTAGTTCCTTCTACTTAACTCCATCTGGCGTAACAGCATTGCAAGTCTGATGTTCCCACCAGAGCCGGGGAACGCTTCGGAAACACCGATTGTTTTCGTATGCCTTCTCCTTGGAGAGCTCATGTTCTTGGATCGCACTGTATCAGAATGTGCTCTGCCATTGATATGGCTACGGAGATGACTTGTAAGGAAAAGCGAATAGATCTGCAAGACCTCACACTGGCGTTATCGGAACCAAGTTGTATCATCTAAAAGGGGTGGCAGTCTTTTATTGAAGGTCTCTACCGGTAGCTGATCTCAGCGAGTCCCGTTACAGGTCTGGGGTTAGTGACATCCAAGTGACTGGACGCGGGTGCTTATAATGAAATTTTGTACTGGCTATGAGCAGACAATGTACAGTGAACATCGACTCCGAATCTGTCACCTAGCTGTATTCCTGCCTGGCTTAGCTGTCTAATTTGGACGTTCTTATCACGCTGCCTGATGATAATATCTCTCTTACTGACCGAAGTCATCATGTTCCGTCTTTCTCGGCTTCAAAACTGCAGTTGAGCCTCCCTACCAACGAACATCAGTTAGCGTATCGAGTTGCATTGAGTTGAGTTGAATCAGGGAACTTTACTGCACAAAATGACTGCCTATTGAAATCCAGTCCTGGGATTCGGTGCAACTCTCATCCTGTATGTGCTAGGGCTGTGTATCATCATTACCTGGTAACCAGAGGACTATTCGAACACATTCAAATTGATTTGCATCACCGAACCGGGGTCTTGTTTGTATATTTTGAGAACATAGTGTGTGCATCTAAGACGGAAAGTAAAGTTGCAGCAAAGGTGTCTGTTGACCGAGGTTTGACGGATGGTGCGGATATTATAAGCTGCACCGTAATCCAGATTTTCTTTGTTTTCAAAGGATTTCTCGGTTTGTTTTGCTAGCCCGTAGTCTCGACAGAACAATGGTTAGGTGATTGGTAGCTAAATAGGACATTTGACAAGCTGAAAAACGGGAACACGTTCGAGGGTCCGTGAACGAAGAACGATGAAGGTGAATTTAACTTCCTGGTTGTTTGAGCTACTCTGGCTTGACTCAAAAACTTGACCACCAACGATAGGGTTTCTTCGGACAACCGACCTGGTTGCACGAGTCTTGTTCGAGGGCAGAGGGACGAAGTCACACATGTTGATATCCTGGCGTTGCTGCACACAACAGACGTCTTTTGGGCCGCATGGGGCTCTTGGTAGGTTTGGTCGTCTAAGATAACTCCTCGGCGGTCACGGTTAGCCTTTGGTGGGTCGGAGTATGTGGTTTTTAGGGCCGACTTTTTCTATCCAACTCCCTCCCAGGGTGGGGCGGCCCGGACCTGTAATCTCACACAGAGTAATTGAACACTTCATCTGCGGATGCTTAATCAGCAATATGATTTGATTCCACTGACATTGTGCCACTCATCTTGCGGTTCAGCTCAGCGGACTTACTGTTTGCTGGCCTCTCAGAGGAGAAAGACTCACCTGACATGATGTCAGCTGATCGAGATTGTGCTACTCTGCCACGCGTTTCGCGTTCTATTCTTCTTCAAGTTTCAGTTGATTTGTGCTGATACCCCATCCTAACTACAATCAAGCAACTATACAGTGTTTCTTGATTACTCAGCTTCAGGTTGGTTCAGACTATCCTCACGCCATGCAGTATGTGGAAGATGCGGTTGCGCAACGACTCTTGTCATCGAGGTTCGAATTCGACTGGTTCGCCAGCTTGTGACGTGGTTGATTTTCTTCGGCCCTTTCACAAAACTTGAAAGTAGTTTAGTTTATTCTCTACTATCCAGTCCATCACCTTCGAATTCTCATTTTTGCACGATATGTTAGTTCGATCTCGAATCTGGCCCCATAAACTGGCATGTGACTGCTATTTTATACGAACGTATCAACAAGTCACGTGTTGAATGTTGTATAAATGCGATATCAAAGGTTCTCGTGAGCCCATCCCTTACCCCGACACCTGGCTGGTCGAGTTTGAAGGAGACCTTCTAATCCCCCATGATTTCCACTCGGTTGGTGGTGTGAGCTTGATGGCCTTTCCATTACAGCACACAAACCCCATTTCATAAGAGCGAACTGGTTCAACTGAACATTTTCAGTGATCCGTGCTCAACACACGACTGAAGTACTTCGACTCCAACAGCGTTTGCCCTTCGAGGGTCTTCGGTGTGTACATTTGATCCAAAGGATCTTGCGCAGAGACCACTAGTGAAATCGGTAAAGAACCCGTCTTCTCTATCGTATCTAGGTCTCACTAACTTACAGACAACAGAGCCACTTAATGTCTGGGCGCAATTGATGATTGTTCTAAACACATTTCTCAAGACGGCCGAACGCCATAATTGCCTTTGCAATTCGCACATTCATTTCACTTTCAGGTTTCAAGTTTGTGGACAGTATGTTGCATACAGCACGCTGTCACAAGCTATACTCATACGGCAAACTTCAGATTGAAACCTGCTAGTTGGTGCATATGAACAGTGTGTGGCACAGTGTGATTAAACGCAACACAAACGACCCCCCTCCTCTGAATCCGAACTGTGCCCACTACCATTACAACACAACAGTTCTCTCTGTTAGTCGATGCTTTCCGGAACTTGTTACTTTTTACGCGTTATGTGTTCTATACGATTTGTCTATTCAGCCGCACCCCATGTACCTGGAAACATCGATGCTGCCCTGATTGCGCTTGAAAGTAAGCCCCCATCCGGTGGTGGAACATTTTCCACTGATCTATTTAATCCAGTGGGGTGTGGACCAACCTACTTCGTTTGTCTGTTTCATAACGCGCCTATTTTAAGCTGCACATATCGAAGGACCAAGCCAATCGGTGAATGAACACATTGTTTTTAACCCTTATAATTCGGTCCACAATTTTTGCTGAGTTTCCAAGCTCTATGGGAATTGTGTAATAGTAGTTTGCTTTCGGTTGGCTCCTCACTTGCTTTGGTGTGCTACATATGGTGAGCTCTCCCTAATAGCATGCCCCCTGCCCAATTGAAGGCGGCTAAATTTAGTAGATAGACGCATTGTTTATCTCGGTGTGGTGGTGCTTTCATGAGCAATGTGTCAAATCATTCGCCAATCCTCTCTCAATGTTCCACATTTTAGGTAAAAAACAAGATATCATTCGCGTAACGGAACAACTTTTGGCTGCAGCGGCGGCGGGCGACTTTGAGTGTTACGCGTAAGTTCACTCGTTCACTTTGCTTGCACGTACACTCTTATCTGTGCATGTATATAGTGTGTCTACTGTCTTACTGTCGTTTATTTCAAGTTCGTGTGTTTCTCAGTAGGGCACGAAATCGGCGTCATGACGAATCGGTGTAAGTTTTCTGCCCACTATGGGAGCGAGATGGCTCAGTGGTCAACGTGTCAGTATCCCAGCCTTCGTGCTTCTTTCTGGTGGCATGGCAGTTAGGCACCGACAGGGTGCTACAGCTGAACGTTTTTATTAGTCCTTCTGTGGTAGCTAAGGTTCAGTTCCCAACCACCAGTGTGTTGCCGCAGATACTGATGTTGATGACTTGAGTAGAAAGACTTCAAAGTATAGATGCCATCCAACCTGAGGTAGGCACAAGGATCGAAATTCTGTTTAGCTGCTTAATCCTGTGCGGAAACAATAGAGCTGTGAGGCGATATCCCGGACCATAAGCCGGTGATCTGTGCGCTGTCTCTAGTTATTTTGCTTGACTCCGATCTCCTGGGAGACGTCCAGGCTTCAGTGATGCATCGTTTACCTTGCATTCAGCTGTAGCATCCTGACTAACCATGTTAACCTTGAAAGCGTAATCTCTTCTGATGGGTATATTTTATATATTTACTGAGAAGAACAAATTGTCCATAAAGAGTCCAGCTTGGGTTCTTCAAGGCGCAAAGTTTTTTTCTTCTAGGATACCCGCCCGTACAACGGCACTTTCGAGTAATGATGGCCTTGGGACCACTTTTGGTCGGAACAACTGTGGTTTTTATAGGTGGTCGTTTATTCGAAGCTGACCACTGAACTAACCAATAAACAGTTCATGACATCTCGTAAGACGAATCCACATGAAAACAGTTTGGCATACGTTTTTGAAGTATAAGTAGAGAGCGTGTATGATCGGTTTAACCGTTGCGGTTTTCCAGCCTTTCAGATAAATACACGGGGCGGTTTGCTGTTTCAGCTTCTTTTGTTGTCCACTTACGATAGGTTTTAGTTGAGCACCTGTCTTGTCTTTCTCAAGAGACACCTGATTTACGGACACTTTTGACATTCCTAACTTGTGTTTCATTAAGAGGGTAAATGTACTGCAATCAGTCTCTAAATTCATCCATTCATTTATCCTACTTAACTAGGACATTTGTTGACTTCCATAGGCATTATGGGAAGCCCTGTTCTCAGTTTGCTCAGGACTCTCAACAAGGGTGAAAGACGGGACATTTCTCCTTTTTTCAACATGGTTTAAGTTCCCTTTCAGCATGAAAAAGTCGTTCACCTGTAGCACCCTTCCGGTGCCTAACTGCCATGCCACCCGAAGGTTGCACGAGGGATAGGATACTGCCAGGTTGCCCAAGCCTAGACAGGGGAAGTCGAGAGGCAGAGGGCGGATTCGAACCACGGACCTTCCGATCAGTAATTTCAGACAGAGATCTGATCGGAAGGTCCGTACCTTCCGATCAGTAATTTCGCGCTCTAACCACTTCGGCCGTCTCGCCCCCTTTCAGCGTGAACTATTGGTGGAAACAGCACTTTGTTGAAGGACACGATGATCGATATGTTTCTCATTTATACTAGGAAATATCTGGACCCGCAGTTCACCTACTTCGGCCCAGAAGCCCGTGGCAATCTCCTCGAGGGCGTAGATTTTCACAAATTCTACTTTGAACAAAGTGAGTCGAACCCCTGTCATCGTTTGTTTGGTGAAGTTATTTAGCGCTCACTCTTTTGTGCCAGCCACAGCGAAGGGTTTTGAGGGATTTCTTCGTACACTGTGGTGGATCTATTCATTCCTTTGGATGGCTTTAACTTGGTTCAGTTCCTCTGACCTCGGTGAAGTTCCAACTGTCCTTCAAGTTGTACACTGCTGCTGTAGCTCAACGCCAATCGATTGGTCTTGGATGATCATTCCCTATATTTGTGCGGAATGAACTACGCTAGTTTTGCGAAGATCAAATCGCTCTTCAAGTATGCAGGACAGGACACACTATTTTATCGTGTGGTTGTGACAAGGCTTCAGTACGAAGAATGGTACAATATCCTTGGCAGTCAAAGAGGAACCTCATATTGTGAGCCATTCTGACCCCTGACAATTTCCTTGATGAGAGGCTTATGAGGACCAGTCGTGCGAATCAAGTGGTACAGTTTGCGGATGTTTCCAACATTTTTTGCATCTTTCATTTCTTCGACCTTTCAGTTCCAGAAAGCTTCTCAGTCTGCACGGACACTCAGTTTCACTTGGCATCCGATGGTGCGTTGGTTGGAGTTGTGGTTGCGGCTTGGGGAAATCTGTCCCCGGGCCTCTAGTAAAGACGTGATCCTATCAGAGATCTAATGTTTGGATTAGGTTGGCTGGACTGTACCGCAAACAGTACTTCCGGCTCTGAGTAGCACTGGATATCTTCTCCAAATGACCATTTATATCTGAAGTCGGGCCGTCCGGCAGGCATTCGAAGACCCGGTTCTGATTTGTTCGTTTGATTTCTGGATCCACAAGCTTCTCAATGGCTAAGTGATTTGTGTGCGCTTTGCGTAAATCTGAAAGGCTCAGTGAAAAGCAGCAACGTACAATTGCTGGGTCCAAGTTCACGCTGTGTTCCAGAAGGTGTGGAGGTAGTGATCGACCCTCCCCACCGATAACTGACGGCGATGTGGTCTATTTGGATTCGCGGCTAGTTTATTGATTTCCGCTGTTCCGGACATAGAAGGTCTGTGATGGGCACACATTTGAAGCAGACGTTCTCCGCGCCTCGTGTCCAGCCCAAGACGACTACCCAATTGGACCTCAGCAGCGCTTAGTCTACTTACCTGGGTGTTCATGTCACTAGCAACCGCAACGCTTTTAGTCCGTTGTAAAAGAGCACCTAGATCGTCATAGAAACTAGCTTTGGGAGATCCAGAGCTACAATCCGTTGGAGCTTAAAGAGACAAAATAAACAGGTTGCGATTGACCTCACTTCCTCTAGATTCTCTCACGGACGGACCGCTCAGAGGCGGCTATCAACGGGTATCCAATCAAGCAGAGACGCTTCCGCTCGGTCGCTGAATACAAAACCCACCCGAGCATATCCAACTGCAGCGGCCTCTGCATCAACAGAATCGCGCAGCCGGGACCTGAAAGAGAGCGAGGGGGCAATCAGTTCGATCACACCACTTGCGTCTTGAGTCCCTTTTTCTGACAGACAACGTGCATCAATGCAGAGGGAATCCAGCGTACGAGCAATAGCCACCTGTTGACTAGCTTGCTTCAGTGTGTGAACATCAAAGGCGGCTAAGTAGGCAGGCTTTGGGGGTTTAAAAAACAGACTTGGGAGTGCTTAGGGTTGTTACTGAACTCGTACGCACAGAAGCTGCAGCAGCAAGTATGGCGACCCGGCTGATCGCATAATGCGACGGCCGATGTGGCATATGTGCATTGTTAGCTGTAAATGTCATGGTTGTACGTGGGCTGGGATACTGCCAGGGCGCCCTAACCTAGACAGGAGGACGATCAGGGTCCTCAACCAAAACCCTTGGATCAAAAACCTAATCGCAGGGCAGCGTTGTTTTCGCGGGTAATACAGAGCATTTCGCTTTTTACAGAACAAGTCCCCGCTTATGTTCTGACTTTCATCCTGGATGGACAGGAGACTGTTAGTCAAATGTCTAACGATTGGCTAATGTGGTATAGAAGCTGTGTGAGTATCCCACGGGCCCTACCCAGTGCAGCTCAATGATTTGTGGAGGTACACAAACCGCCACACCATGGTAAGGTCCAGTCTGTTGATGACTACCGCGTATGAAACATCCACCGTTTACGATGTCCGGATTAATACTGTTCGAGATATTCACCGATCATAATCATCTAAGATCTCATCCTCCGTTCAGAGGGACAAAATGTCGATACATGAAGAAACGCTTGAATGAAAAGTAGGACATTGATATGTATGTAACGTTCAACATAGTTTGGTCACGTGGTAGCTGTTAGCCCTCTAGTCACATGACCGATCCTAGGAAGTTATTCTGCCTGTAGGGCACTTTGTGAACTGGCCACATGGCCAACACATATTCGGTCCCTGGTAACGGTCGTAAGTTTGGATAACTGAAGAACTCACTGTGTCAGATATACAGAATTTTTTTTGTTTCCCCAGTAAACGTCATTCTTCGATGATCACACTATCAGTATGCGGTGTGATTTAATCTAGGTTTTGAAACAGGACCTAGAATGTAAGACAAACTTAAGGGTGGGACCGAATTGAATCGCGTTAACAATTAAGTGGGCAAACCGTGGTATTCGGATGCGTATTTGTTCCGATAAATTTTCCTAATTCTGCTTGCCTAGTGGGTGTTGGAAAACGATCATGCTGCATTGGTGGGAGTCAGACAAAACTCTGACTTTCCCCCACATCTTGGAACGTGTTTGGTAATGAGGAAATAGGTACGTGCAGCAAACGCCATTTCTGTGTAGGTTTGAGGGAACAAATAAGCAAACTAATAATTTTTCCTCCTGAGGTTGTGTGAACAAGATGAGGGGTCACAGGAACCACGTGACTATGAGGAAGAACAGGAGGAATGTGGCTATGTTTACAAAAACATTAGCTCCAATCGTTTTGATATGGTTGTAAATGTTTTGACATCGATTAACAACTAAAAGGTTAGAATAAATATACAACCACTATTACATAGGTCAACTATGTTTCCATCAAATAGCTTGGTTGACTGGTTCGCTGAAACTGTTTTGGTCCCAATTAAACTACCACGATGCTCTAACACAGCCAATAAATCACAAATTTATACGTGTTTGACCGCATCACGGAGGACCACATTGTGGGAGCATCGGAAGTTAACTATCAAATATTCCCGTGCGAACGGTCAACGCGATAAAAATGTCAATTGTTCGTGGTCAGTAAGACAGTTAGTTCACTAGCTTCAGTTCTGCGGAAACCGTTTGTTCATTGGATGCTGTAGGGTAACATCTTTTTGACAAGTTTCCTCCTTGTGTGGTTCATTCAGTCACATTCATTCTCTCAAAAGTAGGCTTTTGAGAATCTTCTTCTCCGTCTCGTGTTATAGTAAAATAAGCGTGGGGTTCAGGTATTGCACATTAAATGACGCGGTTTTGTAAAGGTTTTTGCCTCAACTACTGATTTCGCTCTGAGCTTGAGTGCTTGATTCGGTGATCATCAATGACAACAATACAAGATGAGAACCCTGGTGCCTATTGCTGTACACCAACGTCAGTTTATTTCAATAAGTCCTTATAATCCAAAGAAGATGGGGCATGGAGGGGACCTAGGGCTAGCCTACAACAAACATCCGCGGTGCTTACACTCCCAGCACAACCAAACAATCTGGAAAGAAACTGGCACCGTGGACGCCCTTGACCCCGGTTAGTCGCCATATCATTCAGTGTCTCCAGCCAAGCCCATCCTGGAGGGTGAACAACGCCAAAAGCACCCAAACATTTCGTAACATTTCTCTTTTGCCATGTAGGATTTCATCCACGTCTAGGTTTCTGCTACCCGAATGAGGCATGGAAAATAGCGCTCATCTTGACAGGTGGCATGCACATGGCTCACATATGGCTCCGCCACCTTAACCTACAGTGCTAGCTGTATTGTTTGAGTGAAGTACCATCTGCTTCACGAACAACCAGTCTCCTGATCGACTCATCACGAATCCGCTGATTCCAGTTATGCTTGAGACATCAGTGGTCAAAGGCCTGATAGTGCTCCACCTGAGGCGGCCAATTTTCTCTGGTCATCACAAATTCGTTCAGAACCCTTCATATTTTGTTCTCCGTGCTATCGGAATGTTTCAGAGATTACACACCATAGTATAACACCGCGAGTGCTATGCTAATCGTTCCAAAGTTCCGCACTGCGCTTATTAGTTCGTGTTGCATAACCATTGTCTCCTGGTCATTCTGTCTTCAGTTATCCCGAAATCCGTTGTCCGGTCGATTCACACCACAATACTCAACCCTACTGTACATCTCCTTGGAGAAGATGCAGCCTGTATCGCCTACGTTCGCCTCACGCAGTTCTTGGATAAGTGAGTATGATGCTTCTCCCAGTAGTTTCAATGGGACTCTTGCTTGTTTCGACCTCAATAAATCCTCGAACTGTTGTGTTTAGGGTTTATGTTCCTGTAGATGAGATCCAGGAAAGGCATTCACTTACAGAGAATAGTTTGTTTAATTAAGCATCTCCCCCCTGTGCGCTACTTCCGTTGGGTTTCTTAGTTTTGTTTGTCCGCATCAAAATGGTGGACCCCTCACTAGATATCCACTCCCTGGTTCACTCTAGGCTCTTGCGTGCTTTTCATCTTGCGTTTTTTCTACTGAAACAATCCCCATAAAACCATACAAAATTCGCGAGGTCCCAGAAAATAGGCGATTCACCCGTTAGTGAAGAATGGGTGACGCACTTTCTCATCAACCCTGATTTGCCAGCATCTGTCCCCTCACTCTGTTCCTGTCATTGTCGCGATACCAACCCGCGACACGATCGAGCACTCAAATTTCGTTTGATTAGGACTTGATGCATTTGCGCTACGTGGTGAAGATCATTATAAACTTTGGTTCGTGAAAAACCGCCGTTTTTAGGCCACAACGGGATTTGTTAAAGTAGGATGTACATTCCTTAAACCATTACTTTTTGGTGGTGCTAGTTCAAGTCTGGGTAACACCCATCCCTAGCTATCCAGCTCAATGAGTTGATATTGGGACGACTGTGCGTCCATTTTTGCCCGTTCTTTTTGTCTTCAGGCGCTGAAAGAAAGTAGTATCAATACACTGACTGCATATAAACACTATGACGTCTAACTTGAAAATGTCGTGTAGAATTTATGTACTGTCGTACCATTGTTGGACAGAGAGTTTCGGGCTGTTAGGAACATTGCAACCATTTTTGACTAGCTTTAAGCACTAATTGGCAGCCTTGTTTCAAACTTGTCACTACTGAAATCTTCCAGCCGAAATTCACCCAGTTGTTGATACATTTCCTCGAGGGTTCTTGTAATGGTGAACGTTCGCTTAATGTGAATAGGATGAATTCAATGGTAAAAACCTTTTGAAAGTATCTGAAACCAGTCGGTGACCGGTCGATTGCAGTCACTCTCACCTCAAACCAGTCAGTGACCTGACTTTTTAAGGCATTGATGCTCAGGGGCCTTGCTCCGTCGCAAACGAGTATTCGTAGCGATGGCAGAGTAGTGATATGCAATTCGAAGTAGGCGATGATAACTATAATCAGTCGGATATGACTGAACAGTATAGTGTATTGCCTTGTACGCATTCTATCGAATCGTCCAGCTGTAGCACCCTTTCGGTGCCTAGCTGCCATGCCACACGAAAGACACGAGGGCTGGGGTACTGCGAGGTTGCTCAAGCCTAGACAAGGGAAGTCGAGAGGCAGAAGTCCGGTTCGAACCACGGACCTTCCGGTCAGTAAATTCGCGTTCTAACCACTTGGTCCATCTCGCATCCTATGGCGTAAAGTCATGCGGCCGCTATCCAGTTTTGAGCTTGATAACGGAAACACTGACATGACAAAATTAGAAATGCTATTTTAGATGGTTGGAAGTACTGATAGAACCCATTAGATCGAAAAGCTTTTCGAATAAAGCTTTGTTTTTGCACTTATTATCTGGTCAATGCATAACGAATCCATAGGAAAATATGTAGCAGTCATCGTGTTCTTTCTATGGTTCCTTGAGCGGATTGGAGTTTCAGTAGGTTCATTCAGGAAAGAAAGATTGCATCCTTGTGCTTTGTGACTGTGTAGCGGAGCTTGTCGCTGGCCAACACAAGTTCAAAAGTGGTATTGGCTTTTTTGTAAACCAAATTTTAACGCCCTCAGCTGTTGATAATAACCTGAATCTGACTGTACTGGACCGATTTGAAGCTGATCGGCAGGTAACACAGAAGACTTCTTTCTCTGCAGTGTGCTTGTGCGTATATTCATTGTGCCACACCTCACTCAATGCGTTCCTGTGTTCCGTCTGAAAGTCGTCGTACGACCAATATAATTCAGCATTCGACACACGCATATAAAAATGTGTACAGGCGGAAGCGGGTGGCAGGATTCGTCATCTTGTCTTTCAGTTGGAACCTAATGGAGAGGACGGAGCTGAAACTCAAATTAATGGGAGAGATCAATGACACTTCGACCCACTGTCAATAACAGTATGAATCAAGTCTCCTTTAAATGCGATGCGGATGTATGCTTGTTTCTTTCCTTCAGAATGTTTTGCGAGTTTTACTTTAATAGATTAGTTTTGAATATTCACTCACAACGACTACTTGTTCCAGGAATCTCATNAGAGACAGGACAATATATTCCTTATGACCGTCTCCCTTGGACATCTTTCAGTTCTGTTAATTAAAAAAAAACTGTCGAAACGAATATATTGTCCTGTCTCTGTTCGCTTCCTTTATACTTTGCACTGAGCACATTCGTTCCCTTACATCCGTCAACTTCGAGGAAATGCAGTCAGCCGTTGTATTCAGGTCCCGGGGGTAAACAATATCGGGACGGTCCGAGTTGGTAAACTCAAAAAGTCGGCAAAATTTTTCCTATCCTCCACACCAACAACCTATCGTCTGTGTGGCGACAATAGAGTGTGATTTGTGAATGACCGGGTTTCGAGCTTGCTCTTGAGGAACTCTGAAAGATGCCGATCCAGCACACAATCCATTGGAACACCAGTCTTCTATCGGTTAGGTTGTTGAGACTGAGTTGGATGCTGTAGTTTCCACATTATCGCTGCCACGTTGGAGTCGCGATATATTAGTGAACAGTACAACTAAGCAAAGGCATATGTTAATCACCCATTTTCAGCTGCACCCGCTAAATTACTGATAACTGTTGAGGAATACACTCATTTGCAAACCAATTTGGTTTTCACGACAGACTCAACTGAATCTCTCGTTTATGATATTCTACAACTGAATGTGCTGCACACAGGCCGCCTCATGTTTGAGTTGGCACAATATTCGAGATATCGCATTATATTTTCATGGAGGAAACTATTCACACGTTTGCTGAGAACTCTTCGACAGCCCACGACCGCTTTCGCCCTTCTTGGGGCTCATCAAGTGGGCGCAGTCCCCGAGTTTCCGTCA
>NW_008751954.1:321023-342036 GCF_000715545.1 Opisthorchis viverrini
GGCTCGCTCGTTCATGTAGTTACTACCCATCTTATATTGAACGATGTGTTCCCTGTTGAAGTGTTCTTGTCGATCTAACATGGTCCTTCGTGTTTATGAAATATGCTACCTTCCTATCCTATGGTCATTCGAGATTTCTTTTTGAGACAAGCTTCGATATGCACATTTGGAAAGCTACGATCTTTATTGTAACCTCTTCCGTATGTCGTCGTCCAGTTATTTTGTTACCGCGACTAATATCCTTCTCTCACATGCCTCTGCACAGGTGCGGCATACCTCACACACAACAAACAGAGGAGACTAGAATCTGGACCAGGCGTGACGGTCGAAGTTGGCAGAACGTCCATGTGCATCGCTCCTGCATGCCACTGAGCAGTGGACCGGCCAGTTTAGCCACAGGGAATCCTAACGTGTCTACCAGTTTCAACTATCCGATTTAATTCAAACGCCCACTGCTTCCTCGCTCACGCAATAGCTGGGCCCCAGTTTGGGCGCTCACT
The DNA here is from genome assembly GCF_000715545.1 of Opisthorchis viverrini. NCBI lineage: Eukaryota > Metazoa > Platyhelminthes > Trematoda > Opisthorchiida > Opisthorchiidae > Opisthorchis > Opisthorchis viverrini. The sequence continues at coordinate 321,524 of NW_008751954.1, forward strand.
TATCCTTCCCACTGTGTGTATGTGTCTGTGGTCGGAACACCGGCTGCCTGTTTAGGCTCCAAATAAGATGACTTGGGTACTAATCTAGTCAGCGCAAATCCATATACATCGTTCCCACTCTACTACCGTGACGCTTGAACTGACTGTTTCCTCACCTCAACTGCTGTTGTCATCCCTAACATTGCCAACCAAAAATAACCACTTACTTGCTGTCTGTTGGCAAGCAAGAAGTGACGGTTCGATATTTTGTCAACCAACTACTCAGTGAATCAGAGTGCGCGCGTTCACACGCACATGTTCTCTGTATTATTTATCCCTTGTGCCCAACAATTGCTTCTTATCTTCGCCCAATGATCTCTTCCTTTACAGACGGATGGGCACGTGTGTGTGTATGTATGTATGTGTGTGTGTGTGTGAATCGGAACCTCTGGACAGTTTTGTCCAAACTCACTCCGTATCATTCCTTTTTACATTTTTACTTGCTCCATTGCTCTCTCCCTTGCTGTGCATCTGTTGGACGATATTTGTAACAAAGCAATCTGGGATACTATTGCGTCACGCGACCATGACCTTTACCAAATCCTTTGATCGATGCTCTGTTTGGATCTCCACCTATTTAGTGTTTTTTCCTGAACCAGAGCGCTCCACTTCCCGCGTTTATGTGTTTGTGTACATCTCTTGTTTGTTTACCCCTCCTTGCCTACCAACTCCACACTCAACTCAGCATCTGTAATATTGTTCTCACTATATCAGTCCCCTTATGGTTTGTTGGATAACTATTTTCGTTATTCGAGACATTTGTGTGTGACACCCGTCTCCGTTTATGTGTGAATCTGTGATTCCCTCGCTTCAACTGATACCGTTTCACCACTCGTTGCTATTGTCTGATCTAGGATTTTCCTGTCAAGTGAACTGCCAATCACATGGTCACCTTCATGCGCTCTTCTCACTGTCTCTGTCATTTGTGTCCTGATCGACCGCCTGTCCTTCTCTGCTTGTCCAAATTAGGTTTGATGTTCCGACTCCTGATTGGATGGGTTGATCGTGGTTGTGAATCCCACAACCGGGGGAACGATTAAGTGTCTTTCAATGCGCCCAAGCTGTCGCTCAGTTGATCTGTATTATTGTTTATGTCAACCAACTTCCTTCATCCGCTCTCCTGTGGTCCTGACCCCCCCAGTTGCTATAAACCTCTGGTTAGTTGTTATTTGTCGGGCGTTTTTTTACACTCGTCTAAGCTGGAGCATTGGACCACGAGCTATGTTGTAACTGTATCCAAAAGGTATCCATCCGACTTACGAGCCTCCCAACGTTGTTGAACAAGTTGTAGTCAGTCGTCTTTCCGTTCAGAGCTGCTTATCCATTCCCCGAACATGTTGCGCATGTGGAACATTCACCCCCCTTCATCTACCCAGAGGATTCGTTATCGTCGAGCTTTTTCTCAGCACCATAATTATGGAAGAATTGAGTTCAACTTCGTTTTTGTTTCTTTCTCGCCCTCCTACAATTTTAAGATTTTGATTTGCTGAATGTCTCGCGATGGACTGTTGTTTCACTATTTTATGTTCTTGATCTATTGATCCATCAACGGACTTGATTTCGCACCCTGTTTTGCCACCCTTTTTCGGGACGTGATTTTCCTGTTGGGTCACTTTGTGACATGACTGTTCCTCCTGTTCCTTTATTTGCCCTCGACCAAGTGGCTTGTTTTTTCTTTTCTCTTAGGATTGATTACGCGCATCCATTCGCCTGACAACTTACTGGTGTTCTCATGCACATTTCTCTTCTTCCCTCTGATTGATATTGTCGCACCTGTTCTTTTTTTACTCCCATTTTTTTTCCGCGGGTGTTTGCGCAAAACCGGAGTTTGTAAATTCTCCGGACAGACCTATTTCTGCGCTCCTTCACTCTTTCTTTTCCGCCTTTCTGTGCCGGTCTTCGTCACTGCACCTGATACGGGTTCGCTCTGGTGCAGCTTGGTATGGATTCTGATAGTACAGCTTTTTTCCTCAAAAAAAAAAAACGTTCGTTGTTTCTTCATCCAATCCAGATTCCTCGTAGGGTTTTCCATCAAATCCCCCACGGATCAACTGAGGTTACGTAGTGTGTCAGAATATAAAGGTTATCTTCAGACCGAATGAAACGAAAATAGCTTCTGACATTTTGATATACGCGGATGAACTCGATGTTCTTTGTTAGTCGAAGCACGACTCATCTAATGGACATAGGTGTTTCGAACCCAATCCAGATTTATTGCTTTTCTCGACAGTATTCCATCAGGGTTTTATGGCATCGGTGTATCGTAAGATTGCTACATCCAGCGAACGCTGGTCCTTCTCAACACAAACTATGGAAAATCGCAATGAACCTAAACTGGACTTTGCCACAGTGCCACCATCAAGCAGGCAGATGATTTCATCGATATATCTCAACAAGACAGCGGGCCTAGATGGTTTATATCACTCAAAGAATAGAGCAAAACCATGGTATATTTACCGCAAAGTATTTGAAGCGAAAACAATGTGGGTGATTCAGGTCTTTTTAAAATGATACAAGAACATCCTACGAAAGCCATGATGGCATCAGCCTGGTAGCCCTCGCGTCCAATGTACTACAGCATTATCTCGCGCAGGTTGATCGACCACCCGGAGGAGAAAAGCCACCAACCGAGCTGGAATTCGCTATAGCGGAAAATACGTTGATCCTGTATTCCAAGCTATTGCTATCTTTGTGTAGCTGCAGAGCTTCACCCCTGAACTGGTCTAACCAAGACTTGATGGTTCTGTCCGCTTTTCCTGTCACTTGGTGAACGACATCGTTGGGCGAACTTGCCCTTGCTACGTGGTTGATAGCTGAAGTGGGTGGTGGCCAAGCACCAGTTTTGGAACTGGAAGTACATCCATCAGTGTCTAGTTGTGTACAGGGCTTAAAAGGTGAATGTGTTTGAGTTTTAAGTTTGTTTTTCCTTTTTACAAGGGAAAAGCAAGTCCTTACCGGACAAAGGGTTCGTTGCTGTAGGTTCATAGGGACGTTCCCACCACCTACCCTTTTCGTCGACTCCACATGGGACTGTGCAATTTGATCATGCGGCGAGTGTAGCTGAACACCGGCACAAGGATTACAAATCAGTGCGATGTCGCCAGAGTTGAACATAAGCTTAGTACTTCTGAGTTCTTCACACTGATGAAACAGAGTATTTCACTAAGATACCCCGAAAGTCGTTGGCCCGGGAGTTTGGCCAGTAAGTCAGCAATTACTGCGATGTCACTCCAGATTGTCTTGAGGATTCGACCGCAACCGGAGACAGTTTATCGGCCTAACAGTAAGGTGTTAATCTATCTCGAAGAGTCCTTTAAAGGGAATGGGTGAACACTTGACTAAGTTCTCAGCATTAAAATCTAGACGTCGAACTGTTCTAGTGAAAGTTTATTTGGGGACAGTGATGGTTTACACCTGGATATTGCTAATGATGGATACTGAGAACAGCAACAGATTGGTAGCTAATGACTGGGTGATGGTAATGTTGACCAGAGTTGAGAGGACAGAATTATCTCAGCAGTTCCGAACAGGTTAGGAAGCAGAATGAATTCTCCATTGAGAGAGCATCCACCTGATCAGCCATCATTTATATTCTTTAGCACCTAGAGTTATAACTATCGTGCATGGTCGCAGACATAAAAAGTAAATGCAGGCGATGAATGTGGAAGGGTCACAGGAGAACAGTGGATAGAAAGTAAAGCGTCTCATTCACGTACGCAATACTTGCAGCAAATCTGTCATTCAGAGATGAGGATGTCGCCTAACTACTACAACATGAAAAAGAGGTGGTAGTCGGCGTTTGAGCATAGGTCGTCCACGCTCGAATTATATGTGATCTCTACCTAGATCGATCAGGCTGTTTACTGTCTTTATCGGTTTAAAGCTATGGAAGCCATAATTCGTGGATGCTCCGGAAAGCGTTGATGAACCGTAGGTAAACAGTCTTAAATTTTCTATCCAGCGTTTGATTGGCAATAAATGATGCGTCAGCTGTAGAAGAAGACCAACAAAGTGAAAGTTAGTAACCAATAGCGCGACCTTGCTGCCTTTAATGTCCATGGTTGGAACTCGACTTCAGCATTTTGACTGCTCCTGGGCAAACTAACACTGTTTCAACCTTCGGATTTATTTTTAGTGACATCGTAGCTATACACCGAAAGAATTGATGGTTGACCAGTTCGCCGAGCTTGGTGTTTGGCTTGCAGACGTTTCGTCCCCAGTCGAGGAGGCGTCAGTGCGCACTCAGCATGCAGCGGGAGCACAGGCTGTCGCCGACAATGCAACATTGAGTCCTGCCATAATCAGAAAGTGATTGAATCTCTTACAATGGAATGAAACGCCGTGGTGGAAGAATCACTCGTTGAGTTGGGAGGTGGATGTTATTCTATCACCATGAGTCCCACATTCATTTTGTATCTTAAGGTGATAGCTCAATATGCCATCCGTCGTGATGGGCAACCATTACGGACAAAACAGCGCATGACCAATTGATGCTTCGACTGAGGTGACCTTTAGAAGGCCTATCAAACAGGTCCTATGCAATCAAGTTGTGAAGTCTACAATAAATCGATGCAACTTAAGAGTTGAGAGTACAAAAGTCTACCGATAAGTAACATCCTTGCTAACTCACCAAATCACTTTTTTTGCATCGTAGACTTTCGTCCTTTCGTGCCTAATCTGTGATGGAATATTGTAAGTCGGGTGAATGTCAGTTCTATGAACTGGCCAATGCGACACTGCAAGATAACTGAAACCAGCTGGGGGAATTAGGCGTCGAGCATTGCCTTGTTCTGGTCAAACGAGGTATGACGATGAGTATGCAATGGATTCGGAACTACGTGTCAGGGTTGAAGTGATTGCTCACTGTTGAAGGTTCGTTCGTTCGGAAAGCTGAGAAGGTGTCCAGTTCACTGTCTCGAATCCAAGAGAACACCCATACTATCTGTGGGTTCACGAAGATGCGTCAAAAACCTTATAAGGTGCCATTAACTATGAAGTAGGGAAAAAGACGGAATATAGTGGGATCGAAGTGCCTCCGTATTCAATATCTCATTTCTGTCGAATGGTATAACATGTGGTGCCATGCAACAACAGTGATCGAAAGAACTTCCATACAGACGGGTCAGTTATATTAGTATGGCGCACGTGATATCTGTATGAACTTCTGAATTTCATTGGTAGGTGATTTTTTGAAATATCCTGCCGGATCAGAAGCCAAATCGATGGCCGCTCTGATTACATCATTCATGCACGTGACAACTGTGGCGGTGGTTTTGAAACGAGATGGCTCCAAATGGTGATCAAATTCTGTCTTGGTGGGATGTTCTTTTAGTCAGCAGGCACTTGGTGAGTAGGGCCTGTCCAAGCAGCGAATTACGCCTTCACCAATCCTCCTTATGTTTATCCATAAGGATAGCAATCAGTAAACGACACTAGCAACACACCTCTGTGATCTTCGTACTACGGTTTTTCAATGTCGGATTCATGTGCTCTCATGTCTGTTTCATTATATCTTGTTACTGTAAGCATAGTGTAGTAAGCGCGGACCTACCAGCGAAATGTCGATGGAAATTTTCAGTGGTATGAGTTGAAATGGTGGGTGCCATTCTGAAGCTTGGAATAATACTATGATTCAAACTGCGATTTGATTTCCTGACAATTATTGAATCTGTGATGCGTACAATAAACCAGCTATTCACAGTTAACTGTGTTCCCAGCATATATATCACTGCCGTGCTGCGTTCATTCGTTGAATCGCGATCGGGAGAAAACCGGTTGTCCTTACAGAACTGACCAATCTCGCTGTAAAATCTGATTCGTAATTAGATTTCACCATACGTTCAATATTCTCAGAGATTCTGGAAACTGGAAAATGCACCAGGGACGTAAACACAGCTTCTGGCTGCTTGTGACATTGAGGCGAGTGGCAAAGTTCAATTTGCCAGTAGTCCAGCTTCAGGATAATCTAAATATTGGGTCTGGAAAAGTTCCAACTCTATAGAGTTGCCCGCTGAAAGTTTCAAGGCAAAATTCCCTCTCTCTCCCTCTATCGCTTGCGCTTTCGAGCAGGTGTTGTTTTTCAGCTTCCTACTTCTAAGATAACAGGTGAGAAATGAGAGAGTGTGTAGGTTCTGTCGGATTAAGCAGTCTCACTACTTGAGTAAGGCGGGTAAACTAATATTTACATCCCACTCAACTTTATACTTTCTATAGGATTCAAACTACAACTGAGCGACAAAAAGACAAAGCGCGGGATACACGAATTCCATCGACTTCCTCCATTTGTTCGCTGTGCCCGGCGACCAAACTGAAAACAAACACAGTTCTGCGACAATGTACTTTGAGTGACTTGACATCAATGTCCCCAAAAGTAGTAATGTGTCGCGTCAGGATCATCGCACTACGCCGTACCGTCTTCCAGTCGAGATTGTTTTTGCTCATGGATTCTGAAATTTTCGCTGGCAAACCTCTATACCTCCTTGTGCTTTGAATGGATGTTTGGATAGTCAAAGTGTAAGAACACGAATGATTCTTTAATCATCAAGACAGAGGGTTCTCAAAACAGTTGGTAGGAACAAGACATCAGGTCTGTTTTTGTTTGAGTTCATTTACCGATTGTGAAAATTCCATGAGCTTTTTGAGATGTGCACCCGTATGGTCGTGGATTATATTCATCGTCAACGATATATATTATTTATATATTTATTCCTAATCATACTTTTTTCGCTCACTTGAAGAAGTCACATTTATCGCTGTTATCTTCACTTTAAGTCCCCACTTGTAGGCAGCTGGCCTAACAGCTGATGGAACTTGGTCGACCATTTTAGCCAAATGTTGGGGAAAATACAGAGTCGACCCCAACTTTTACCATACTGTTGGAGCATAATGCCACATTCTTCCAAACACCTCCAGTGCATCGGAATTTGCTATTCCTAATCACCATTCTGTTCATTGAGGTGAGTTAGCCCCACCCTCTGGACAAAGACGCAATCAGGTTCTTGACCAATGTAATTTTTGCTGTCGAATCAATACGTGTTGACCGGTGCCACAATTTGGAGTGTGGTTTCTTTCAAAAATAGACTGAAAAATAGGCAAAGCTCGGAACGCGCTCCTACTGATACTTAGTTGAAGATCAAAATGGCAATCCGATCCACTGTTACCAAGGCAGCATTTCCCAATGAGACTTTGAAAGCACGCAGATTGACCCCATTGAATCACAGAAACTAACAGATCAACTTGACTGTATTGTATAGGGACGAAGTTAGTATGAATGATGGTATCAGAGGGTTTTGAAATTAGTGACCAGTTCCACCCGTGCAGATCAAGTGCATTTATCGGCTCCTTGTATTCGCCTTTTGACTGATTTTATTACTGGTCCTTTGTGAGCAGTAGGGATCACAAAGATCCTCATTTGAAAACAGCGTGGAGCTTTGTTACGTGCGCACTGTTGATCATATCTAACAAGAGCAAAACATGTATACACTGCCTCTCGGCTTTTCAGCATGAAACGGGTAAAATTCCACTTTGAACTTCAAAAGCTCCTCGAAATCTCATTTGTGGAACCCTTCTAGAAAAAGCATCACAAAAATCGTCTGGATCTTTGATTTTGGAAATGTTTACTCGAGGAGCTAGTCACCGCCGGATCACATGACAAGAAACGGGTGACTGAAAGATGGCTGGTGCTCTATTCTGATTGTGCGGTAATCGCACTGCTACCGCCCATAGCTAAAGGGTAGAACACAGTTGTCAACCAGAAGTTGGCGAGTTACAATCACCCTGGCGATTTGTTGGTGATTTGCGCTGACGAGGAAAAGGGTATACATTTACAACTTAGAGTTCATCAGCATCTCAGGCTCACATCGTAGACTGATTTCATTTCCTATACTACTCAACCTTAATATGATTTGATGTTGTTGCTTCAGTGATAATCCACTTTTGAACTCAGTAATGGCGGGATAGGACTGAGGAGATTGGATCAACCATATCTTTAATTCAATCTCCACTCAAATTTTAATTGGCATTTGATGAATTATTTCATTTTTGCGATCACACGATCCAATCAAAACCGTCATATCAATCTCAGGTTCACAGATCTGGGCAGTTCGAATATCCGTGCTAATCAGTGGTGGAGTACAACTTCATGGTGTCCGATCCCCTTTCAGATAAACAAAGGTGGGAAATGTTTTGACAGTCACCCGGGTGTTTGACTCGTACGATGCACAAATTGATGGCTGATTCGTTTGCTGTGTGTGGCATCCACTGATGACAAGTTTTCTGAAATGCTCCTTCTTCCCGTAATCAGGATCTTCCTGATGTGCAATGTGTGAAAACCGTGTATATCGTTCATGCCTGTAGTTGACGAGTTTGACAATTACGTTTAGATTCATGATTTATCGAGTGTGAACTTGGATTGACCAGCATTAGTGTTGATCTAATGGAGGCGTTAATGGATGTGAATATCTTTCAAAATCTCATATATCGTGCTGAAAATATCGAGGACATCCTACAATTGCAGTACAGCAGCTGAGTTGCAAAGCCCAGTTTGGATCAGGAAAACACACTGTCATCAATGTCCGAAGTTCAGATAGATAAGATTCTCTGAGTGTTCTCCATTGCTTCGGTTAGCAGGATCGGTCATTGGTTCAAAAAATTCACTGAAAATGCTTGCACGGAAATTCATTCCATTTTTATCTCCGGTACAAACATGTGTATTTCGCTGTGGAGTTAGCAAAGACGTTTTACACACTATCTATTGGACTGCACTGCAGTGCCACAAAGATATCCAAAAAACACTAGACCTCTTGTCTTGAAGCGATTTTGGGCGATCTTCTCCTGATAAGCCCCGTCAAAAAAATGAACCCCCGCCAACCAAAGAAGACTAGAAAGAAGATAACATAAAATATGCACTTTTAGTTTTTTATTGAACAGGGTGAAATTGGGACGTGTCATTAATAACTTGCATGAAAAGGTCCGTTTTTCGGTACCTTTGCCTCTGCATCTTGAGACGTGCCACAGAGATTCGATGGTTTGTGTGTGAGCTCCAGTGGGTGGATCCACAAAGTTTTCGCCATGATTAACCGTTTCATGACTATAATTCATGTCAATCATCGTTTCAATTCTTTGGTATGATGCCTTCGTATCGGAGATTAGGATTGAGTCGGGAGCGATGTAGGCCTGGATTGTGTCCATCAAAGTGGCCGCAGTTCTATCTGGCACTGCATACATGAAAACCTCTTTAGTTTCCCCGCAGATCTCTCGGAAAATCCACTGGTGGGAATGACTCGCCCTACGTGGTTTTTCCAGCGAAATATTAGCGTTTTATCGATCTCGACGTGCAGACCTGGGCCGCCGATAACTGTTGGTGTCTGCAGCCGCCAAGTGCGAACTTCGCGAAGAAAGTTCTTCCAGTCAACAGCGGCTGTGTGGCTAATAGATAATTTTTTGAGCAGAATTTGATTTTTGCCATATTTTGGACCAGCAATAAATGAATAGAATTACTGTCCTAAACTCCCTCCTATACCTCTGCAGCCAATATCACTTTAGAAGACCGATTTCTTGCCGATACTGTCGGGTATTACAACTCCACCTGTCAGAAACAGTTGAAAGTGTCATTTGGTGGCCATTGTTACATAAACGTTGCTGATGAATCACTCCGTAGGTTTGCAAAAAACTTATTGCCGTCTCCTTGTCATGAGCGAGAGTTGAAAGCGTCAGAAAGTTCATTTAAGATTTTACGTCCGAACGGAGAAAATTTTTTCACAAAATGAGCCCAGATGTGTATAAGGAATTGTTTTCATCAAAATAGGTCAAGGTTGTCTGCGTGTGGGGGCTGGCGAGAAGTGGCGGGGCCTAACTTTTTGCACAAGTATTTTTTACATTAGTGGCGGGGCATATCTGAAAAAGATCCATTTTGGGTCTCCCAGATATTGTTTCCACCTGAGGACCAATTTATTTTCTCTGCAATTTAAAGATAGTTAAATGTGATAAATAAGCATTTAGATGTATCAAATCCGGTAAAGGCTACGTGGTATCCAGGATAACAGTAAGTTAGTTTATGAATTAATTCCTCAATAATGTAAGTATCACTAGAGTTCAGGAGCTCCTTGAATTGGGCCAGTTGAAGAACTCTCTGCGTATTGATCGATGAATCCCAAAAGTTGTACTGATCAACAACAAACGTAGAAGTGTGTCTCAACACTGACTTTTTTTAACATCAGAATGCGACATACGCCCGACCAAATGGAATAGATTTCCAAATAGATTCAACAAGAGATTTTCTAGGAAATTTTCCTAAGAGGTTCAAGCAAGAGAATTCTTAATATATTTCTGTGATTAGGTTTCGAAGGTGATGGTACTGCTATTCTGTCTGTTAAATCAAAGCTATTCAGGCGGTGAAATAATCACCTAAACGAGAAAGCATTTCCTCTGGTGGGTGAGTGACCTGGGGGGGATGTGTCCACAACCCAACTGAACCACTAATTATCACCGTCAAGGTTTTGTTCCGAACAAGCTGACCTCAAGCACACAAAGTGAGGTGACATTGCTGGTTTTGTGTGCAACCAATTAGCACCTCTCAGCATCACGTACTTCGATTTTATCCCTTTTGAAGCGCCTGTGGGAATGGGAACTCCTTGAGGTCAGTTACACCAGGATACACAGGCTCGGTTTTTGTAACTATCGAATGAACCTGATATATGCAAACAGTCAGTGACGAACAAATATTTTACTTTGCGCCATTATTCACGGTTCTTGGGACGTAGCACAACCTACATTCATTGCGGTTCCATTCAATTTTTCAGAACAGCCAGTGGGACTGAGTGTGGGAAGTGTCTACATATTTTTTTCGGTTTTTGTCGAATACTGACAAAATGCATACCCATAGAGCTTAAAAATCGTGAAAAGCAATTTAATTCTACTTTTTCACAAATGGTTATCCATAAAGCATGCATTTTAGGGATTGGATTCATAAATACAACTGCGAAACAAAATTCTACTGTGAATCATATTTTCTTTGATTCGATTCCGTAGCCTCTACACAGGAAGAAAGTTTCATGACAATGTTCATCAGAAAACAACTTGCGCCTCTCAGACTAACAGATGAAGTTAAGACGAGGGATGTGAAATAAGGAAACTCAAACACAGCCCTTGGTCGACACAGAGTACTGACCAGGATCGTCTATGATGAGCTGTGTCTTGGAAAGTGACCCTCTCATCACTTTGCTAAAGGTTTTGTGCAATCACTCGAGAAACAAGGGTTGCTAACAGGAGATGCGTTTATTGACAATCACGGTGTGATGGCTCAGTGTTGCAGATGAGTCGTAACGAGTGCTTCACAATAGTTTTTTGGTTCTCAGCATCAATATCAATGGTATACATAAGTCAGATCCATCGAACGACTGAAGTGGGTCTCTTCTGGTGACCGGTCTCTCTCAGGTAAATATAACTATCACTTCGGAGGATACGCGAATAGATTGGAGGGGTCAGAAACATGGGAGTTCGTTCAAGCGTGCCCTGACATTTTTTTGTCACATTCCTTCCTCGTTATCAGTACGGAGCACTTGTCTTCAATGGACTCTTATCCCGTTCAGTTCATATCTGTGGTTGAAGCAAACTTTCAAGGAGATCCCGCATACGGCATTTAGGGAGTGTTCATTTTCTCAGCAATGTGGTCTCATTGGATAGCGAGGATGATAACTTTATCGTTTCTCTTTAACTCCACCAAATACCTGGTAAATAAAGAAACGAAAGTTGTGAAAGTGTGGGAAACCGCATCAATAAAAAACGGTACTAATTGATACACGTGCAAGCCATCACTGTCGTCCTATATGAAGTAGCTTCATCAAAAAGCGGGAGTGCATGCCATGATTTAAAGCCCCGTCTTAAAAGCACTTTATTCCCTTCATGTGAAAGAATGCAAAAGACGGATGTGCTTAACCTACTTCTGAAAACCCGCTGACGGGATCCTGGTAAGGTGTGCGGGCGTTTCGGGCGGACGTACATCTTAGGAACACACGGTGAGATTGTTTTCTCTGCGCATTTAATGTCATTTCATCTCTCCATTTATCAGATGATGGGGTTCTATTTATCTACGCTACTTATCACACTACTTAAGACTTCAGTTCTTGTTTCCACATGCATCGCATACAACTGATAAGGATGCCTGTGTTTCCCTCCTGTGTATGCTGATCTATGTCCACACAACAAGCGGGTGAAACATCTTACCACAGACTGGAAACATATGCTTACATGTAACACTTCTGTAGATTATTCGTCAACTCTGCGCGCTCATCAGTATATGCAGCCTCCCTTGGATGGTATCGACAGAGGTCGGATATTGATCTCGACAGAACCGTAACTGTCGAACAAACGAGACAGGTTGAACAAACGAGCAAACTCTAGCTGTACCTGGCGGACTAGGTTTTACTCTAGCTGTATCTGGCGGACTAGGAACGGCTTTTATTTGAAACGCAGTGCATTGCGTAATATAAATTCGTATTTGTTATGTACAACGATAGATACTCACGCAGATTTATTTGATATGCACTCGACTGCTTTTTAACACTTCATCTTCTTTATCAAAACCCAGCTTCTAGCTTCCAAGGTGTATCCACAATCAGAGGGACCGGAAACATCTAACCATTCACACCTATTCCAATCCAGTTTGACCGCATTCCTGGACATCGGATTTATGCGATACTGTGTTTGAATGAATGGTTCTAACTTCCTACAACCGGCCAGAAATGATGCAGCTATGTAGCATTTTCTTAACAGTATGAAGCAATGAATAGGATATCGTGTCAGTTTCTACGGAATCTCCAGGATGCATGAAGGTATTTTTTTCAACTTTAGTAGAAAGTACATAAAACCAGTTAGAAAGACCGACATTGTGGATATCCAAATAAACTTCCATAAACCAGTCTTTCTGGGCGGCTTAATTACTCCAAATTTCTACGCTTACTTTAACTTGTTCTAGATAGTTACCGCATGTATTCTTCAAAAAACTATGAGAAAACGTTTCATATACCTCTTCAAAGGTCAGTCTTATATAGCTGACAAACCACCAATCTTGTTTGGGCTGTGCAGCGTGCCGAACACAAGTGCGAAATCAGCGAGAGTTCCAGCGCGACCATCGTTAGTTTTGCAAATGGATCATCTTTAAATCCTACCACTTCCTAGAATAGCGGCCGCATATAACATAAGCCTGTCTCAGCGTTCTCATAAAAAATTGGGGCGAGATGGCTCAAGTGGTCAGAGGGCGAATTTACTGACCAAAACGTTCATGGTTCGAGCCCGGCCCCTGCCTCTCGACTTCTGCTGTCTAAGCTTGGGCAACTTGGCAGTATCCCAGCCATCGTGATTCCTTCGGGGAGCATGGCAGCTAGGCATCGGAAGGGTGTTACAGCATAAAAAATTTATATAAATCCTGTTCAAAACTCATCTGGGAGTTTGGAGGCGACACTTTCAATAGGCCTGAATAGGACTATCTTGTGCACAGGAATTGTTTGTGGCGAGATCGCCTTTAACTTGGGTTTGTAAGCGACCTCTTTTATTCATAGTAACAAACTATCTTGATTATCTCGGCTCACCGAGTCACTGCAATCGGAATAACCGACCTAAACAACACAACAGTCACCACGTCTCGCTACCAAAGTTAGACAATTTAGCCAGGTTTAGAAGCACCGCACGGCTGTTTCGTCCTTGTTGGGAATTAATGAGTCGCAACTGAGCACTAGAGCACTTAACCACGAATGGCTTGTTCGTGTGGCGGTCAGCTCACCCACTGATGACTCGGTTCACGTTGTTCAATCTGAACGTAATTCTTGCGTTTTGATAGCATCACGGGGAACCAAGTTAACCTCATGACCTTCTCTCTGAGTAGTCTTCACTCAAGGAGCTAGTCAACATTGAAACAAGTGACGTGAGTCACATGGTTGAAGGATGGTCGCACCATGTCGTCTTCAAGTGTTGGTTAGTAACTTGGTCAAATGGTTTAGATTTTAGCCACTGACCCGAAGGTCGTGGGTTAGAGTGACCCTAGTGGTTGGTCAAATGAACATCGATGGAGAAACCCCTGTACAATGGCTTCTAGGAATTCAGCACACAGCCTCAAATACACGATAAAGCATCCGTATAGAGGCTATCAGTCACCCAGGGGCTGCACCTGTCTAACGACCCCCGAGAATGCTGAAACTGATCGTGGGCTGTAGAAGCGTTTTCGGCAATCTTGCCACCAGTCTCGTTCGAGAAAATATTCCGACACTGTTCAACAAGCCTTGCGGGCCTTCGCGTTAGGCTTTAGGAAGGCACAACGTGAGGAAACAACTGACGTCCGACTAAGCTCATATGAAGATACCATAGCAACACTGGAACAATTTTGGAACTGTCGGCTTTATTCAAGTTGAAATCAAAGATTGTGAGCACATGGTCGATGTATGCAGAAGGACTTTACCTCTCAGTTTGGACACAGCTATATTTATGCAAATTCAAATAATATAAGCAAGGTCTCTTCTGCATCTCCGAGTTTTTCCATGAGTTTTCTCATTATTTCAGAGGACTGAAAACATTTTCATAGACAGAATTAAAATATGAGAGCCATCTACGCAAACATTCCCAGAAAAAATCATTAAATCAATCTGTCTTCAAACAATACAAAGAGCCTTGAATGCAAAAATGATTAATTACAGACCAGCGCCTAGCTTTTTCGAACAAGATTCGACATTCTACGTACGCTGTAAAGCGAGGTTGATTCATTTCTTAAAATTTTCGTTCCCAAGTTCACTCCTTGCCTTTTATTAGTAGAGCAGGTAATTTATGTTAAAAACTTTAAAAATAAACTGAAACCTTAGCATATGAATATGTGATTTTTTCGTTTTCGAGACCTCAAGCAATGTTCTAAGTAAATGTGAAGAATCCTTTCTCGCAAATTAATTTAATGTGCAAAAGTTCCTCACAGGGCTGCTTCAATCACAATTCATTGGTTATTCCCATGACGTTAGGTATAGATAGCACAATGCAAAGGTACAGCAGCTGTATATTTTATTCAATAAGCCGGTTTAGCCCAAATAGTCTCAACAGCAGATGAGTTACCCATCCATCCTAACCCAACGCTGGACATTTTCGAAAGTTCTTTAGATATTTGTTTACTGGGTGTTATATCTGCTGATTCGTCAATCTGTGGTATCTGTTGCTGACCCGCTCCACTGCCTAATGCCGGAGAAAAATGACTCACAGAAGGGAACACAACCGCTATATTCCGAACAAACGAGTGCGGGAGCTAAAGTTACGACGGCCCCACGCTATTTAAAGGGCACTTTCTGACATTGATCCAGGCTGTCTGATTGGCGTTAGCAACACCCGTCAACACCGATCGTGCCTCTGTGAAAAACCTGAGCGCTGATCACATTCGGTCGTGCTTCTGTGGCGTGCAAGAACACTCATCAGGTTTTGTTGAATTGATTGAATGATTGACTGAGCTGGATTCTTGCCGGCTTTCCTTTTGAGTTTTTGGTGGAGCAGTAGGTTCCGGGCGTTCTGAGATTGCATTCAGGAATATGACCTTCCTGATACTGGGTGGCGCAACTGCCCCGCAATATTAGTTAAAGTATCCTGGTTTTAGTTCCCCCATTTATTGATCACGACCCGTGGCTGTTTTTTTACTATGCAATAATACAGCTTTACACATGCCTCACCAATTGTTCATTGAGTGCCAGCTGGAATGGAATCAGGAGTTTTCGTCTCTTATTCGTAATTCGGAAAATGTTACCTGACTGTACCAATTGAACTGCAACTTCCGGAGTTATAAAGCCGATGGCGGTAATGCCAGTCGTACCAGCCTTACCCACTATTCGTCGGCCGTCTCAAGTGAAATGAACCACGTGGATGATATTCAGAATCGGACCCTTCAGAGTGTAGAACATGCATGTAAGTAAAAAAAGTCAGTCGGACGTGGCCGTACAATCGTATTGGTAGAACTGCTTTGCATCACTTCTGCTGAATGCCGCTCACATGCTCGTCGCGCAGAGGAACTGTTTACTGGGAGATTGGTTTACATCGTATTGGTAGAACTGCTTTGCATCACTGCTGCTGAATGCCGCTCACATGCTCGTCGTGCAGAGGAGCTGTTTACTGGGAGATTGGTTTAGGTAGAACCGAGGTGTGAAGTGACCACCGTACGAAGCGAAAACTGAGTGTGCGTGGTGTGGATTTCCCGAGTAAAGTGGATGTCATTTGTGGGCTTTTATGGGATATATATTTTGTTCACATTCACACCACTCTCCTTTGAACGGTCGTTCTCCAACGTGCGTTGGTGGAGTAGTGTTAACACGCTCGCTTCGCATGTCAGATTTCCAGGGTTCAAATCTCGGCACGGTCATTGGGTATGCACTGCTGATGAGCTCTAATAAGGGCGAAACTCGAGGTCAGCCCTCCCCTTTGATGTGGATTCATCAGAATAATTATGTCTGGACAGGAGGACGACCGTTCAAACGAGATTGGTGTGAATGGGAATGAAGTAGATGTACGTGTGTGCTGTCCTTCAGTCCTTCAGCTTAGCATTAGCACTACTGATCAACGTGTCTTGTGAGTAGTAAGTCAGTTTTGCCACAAAAGCACACCATTTCCTGACATTATGACCGAAACAATTAGCCGGGTGGTTTAACTGATCCTGTTCCTAAGATAAAAATGGATAGTCAACGAATTTCCCATATGATGCGGAGTAGGGGCTAGACAGGATTAGGTTTTCAGATACCTCCGAGGTCCGTTTACTTAAGCTGTTCTTCCAGATAAATATAGCAAACATATCGTGCAGTATAACAGCCCAGCCGATTTCCGATTTGGTCGGGACCTAGGGCAATGATTTTTGCATTACTTGAATGGACCACAGAAGCAGGTTTACACCTCTTATCGCCGAAGGAGGGGAATACTTAGCGTATTTCCGTCAACACAATTAGGTTTCCAAAATGCAGAAGATGCAACCCTAGTGGGCAAAAATTCCAGCAGCTGAGGAAAAAGTTGTGCGCTACTGTGTTTTGGTATGATTTTCGTATATACAGGTGCCGTTTTTCGGTAACTGATAGTTGAACACCACATTTGCATGGTTGGAAAATTTATTCTCCTTTACCTACATCGTCTTGAGTTTTAACTCATCTGGTAGGCTGATTTACGTGTCGATGGAGTACCGAAGAAAACTCCGGCTCCCTGATAGGGGAAGTGAATGCAAGATCCTCGAGTACGGTGATTTTTCATCTTGATGTTCCTTGTACACTGAGAACTCCTGTATTTTAGATGTGGGGCCGAAATCTACAGCCTCAGTTTGATTTGCTTAGCGTGCTCGCGCCTGAGTTTGGATGTGCGCCATATATGTGACGCAGGAATTCGACCTGAAGCATTTGGTGACTGCCACTCAAGACAGTTTTGAGCCAATATATTCTGACACCCAATGAACCGCTGTAGTGTTCCTTTTGTTGGTCTTTTTCTTCACCTCTTTGCAACCTGTACTTTTGATTAGTGAAAGAAACCAAGCTAACATGGGGCGAAAAATGTAGACTCCAGCTTTCTGGTTTCCCACAGGATTCGACAAAATGAACTGAAATAAGAAGAGAGTTACTGGTGTTGGACGCCATGTGCGCAGTGACACAAAAATATCGCGTGCTGAAAGTGCGGTCTTTCAAGAAGTTGCTAGTAGATGATGTGGACATTCGTGGAACCAGCATCTGTAATATGATGGAAACGGCATTGGGAAATAGTCCTAAGAATCGAAGACGACTAAGGGAATCCAGACCTAGACGGACGAGGTCCCCTCTCGTTAGCCAGCTCCAGACCTAGACGGACGAGGTCCCCTCTCAGTTAGCCAGCTAGAAAGCCCCACTTAACTGGATCTCAAATTGGTCAGGTGAATTTATCTTGCATTTAGTGACCAAGGCCCCTGGGCACATTCTTTTGCACTGCTAGCATTCAAACAACTCCTTAAATCTTCATCGTCCGCACACGCCAAACTTATTTTTTTACATGGGCGGAGTGGCATCAGATCAACAGAGTTCGTTTGGAAATCGACTGTCCTTTGAAAGTTGATTTTTTTTAGACATTTCAGAATGACATTCACTTCAGCCTTGAAATCGCTAGGATGTTGACCTTCTGATTCGTCAACTCCGGGTCCTGGTGGGGATGAACATCCACATCCCGTGCTAGTTCGAGACAAGCCACGACGGCATGACACTTGAATTAACCAGTGATCTTTGTTGACGTGTGTGATGAAACTGTCACTGTTCTCAGTGATCGGTAAGCATTAATAACGGTTTTTCTCAAGGGACCCAACTCACTAAATAAATGGGCATGAATGTCGACCGTACTTGGGGGACATAAATTTGCCAACCGATTAGGTCCAGTTGACCCAGGTCTTACAGTAAGTCACCCTTTCTACTTATCATCACAATGGGCAAAGTCGGTTTGAAGTATGTCTCCATAAATAGTGAGCAAGCTCGAGATCGAAATCGAACTAAGTAATCCAACCAGAAGCAGAACCTGTTGAAGGACATGGAATACCACCTGGTTTTGTTGTAATAACGAACGAAAAGACTCCCTCGAATCTGTGACCAATCGTGATAGGTCCTCTTCCTTTCTGCCACCAAGTGACTACGCATTCATCCAATTCAATTACTCTTCTAACATCGTGGGCGACCCAGTTAAGTTCACGAGCAAACCAAGCGATTGACAGTACGTGTATGAACTGCTCAAGTTCATAGACTGACATACACTGCATGAAGTTATTCTTTGGATACCCTTAGCGTGTAACCCAATCTAGCCAATTAAGTGAAGGTGACATATTTCCAAGTAGATCGTGGAGACTGTTAACCTTGTATATCCCGTTTGACGTCTTATAGTGTAGTTGATTAACTCAGGTGAACTCCATTACCTAGACTGTTGAAGACGTACCTGAAAACTTGAAAAATGACACAAAACGACAAACTGGAAGATACACACTTGAAAGAAAAACTATCCGAAAAAGCATGCAAAAATGGAGGCTGAAATCATTCCACATTCCTTTGAGCCTGGTTACCACAACACCACTGAAAAGAATTCAGTAGTACTTAAGAGCTGGTGGTTTCTCCATCTACTGTATATTTCAATTTTGTTCAGTCGTTTTGGACGGGAAAACACCCAGTAACTAAGTGAATTTGTTACGGCAGTTTCCGTGACTATCGATTATTCAAAAAGAACTGACAACTGTGTCAGTATCGGTATCACCGTTACTTCTCTGCCTACTTCTGTAATATAGGTCGAAAATACAATCTGACAACTTGAAAAACTCAGCCGTTCATGCTCTGCTGCTACGTCACACAGTTTTTTTCCCGTTGTTTTCATTCGGCTCAACATCAGATTATTCTATGGAACCCTTTTTTTCCCGTTACTTTCATTCGGCTCAACATCAGATTATTCTATGGAACCCTGAAAATCAAACAGCATTCCAGGTTTCAGATCATCTTCCGTTTCACATAACTAAGTATTCAGGAGATATTCACGAATGTCACTGTCAAAGGAATCACAGAGATTGTTCGCGAATTTTTCAAAACAGCCGATCTACTATGATGCTTTTGGCAAATCCACGCAAAAGGATGGATGAAAACCGCTCTATTTGATGCATTTCGAAATCTATGTTAAAGCCATACTCTCCGGTGTTAGCGGGGAAAAAATGACCTTGGAAGTACGATGTAGTTGGAGACTTCCTGCCAGTCAAAGTGCAGCTGGATGAAGCCTTTGGGGGGGGGGAGGCGAATAGAGATGGCTTGCACTCAGTTACATCCAAGATCCTGAGAACCAACGAGTCGAATTCTAAAGCCTGCTTTGAAAAATGCCGATAAATGCTGTCAGTCTTCTTTCCGTTCACGTGAGAAACGTAATCATCGGTAAACGGAACCAGGAATCACTGGACCTTTTGATAACGTCTTGAGGAATTTGGACAATGAATCGAATAATTTGAGGTCCTACTGATTTGGAAATGTCCCAAGTGACAGATGACAAAACAGTGTCAGCTGTTTATTGTACATGCGTCATATTCAACAAACTTTGTCCTCCTGCACACATGGTTAATTTGGAAATCATGGGTTTGGCGTTTGTAGCTGGCGCTTCAGTTCATTTTCTACTGTTGAGCAGCAGAAAATCAGGATATGAAAGAATTGTTTTTTCTGAGCCCAAGCCAGATCTTAGCTACCATAAATTTCTGTTTTACCTTTGGGCCTTACCAACTGTTGCGTTCGATGTAATCACAGGGCGCTCTTTCGGGATTTTGTCCCAAGGCTGAATGATCTGTGATCACGGATCTAGAACTAACTAAATGACAACGTATATATTTGTAATGTACTACTCATAAGGTTGCTGAAAGTCCATCGACAGCGCACGACCGGTTTCGCCCTTCTTGGGGCTCACAGGTAGGCGTGGCCCCCGCGATATTTCAAATATCGTAGCGACTAAAACATGAG
>NW_008751954.1:342095-385513 GCF_000715545.1 Opisthorchis viverrini
TACATGTATCGCGATATTTCAAATATCGTAGCGACTGAAACATGAGGCGGCCTGGTGCAGCACATTCAGTTGCCTGAGAACATCATAAACGAGAGATTCAGCTGGGTTCCAGGTGAGTCTCTCGAAAGAACCAAATTAGTTTGCAGATGAGTGTATATTCGCTAAATGACAACGCATTTTTCGAATGACTTTGCTGAATACACAGTCTAGCCACTGCATCCGTGTCACTATCACTTCTCCGGTCGCGATGCACCCAATGGGAATATATGCTAGCGCCTCTAGTTGTTTTTGATTGACCTGGGCTAGTCCAACGTACCTCACCCACTCTCTTGTCACATGATGCGAACTCACTACAGTTCGCCAGATTTCTATCCTTCATCACTGTTCAGAACATACATCGGGGTTTAACCCAAACTTCGTCGCGTCTCTGTTTGAGACGGCATATCCCTTTAGATTTTACCCTTGTGTAGCTAAATGACGAACCCAGTTGTCCTGATTAATATATTTGGGATGATCTACCTGGTTGCTTCAAAATGGCTTGGGTGGGGGTCTCAAACTAGGGCTAATCGGCCCTGTTAAATATGCGCAACTTCTGTCAGTTAGCAGACAACCTACATCTAGAATCAATGCCCATCGAGAAAGCAGATATTGGCTCTAGTTTTGTGCTAAGGATCCCTCTAAAACGACCCTTCATAACTCCAGAATTTTCTTTTTTTATCCACCGGAATATTGTTATGACCGATTAAGGAAGTGTTGCCAGTCTGTCGGTAAACGAAGGTAGAATTAACCCTCAAGTTATGGTGTTTCTAGCGAAATACACTCATTCGCAAACAAATTCGTTTTTGCGAGAAACTCACCTGGAACCCAGCTGAATCTCTCGTTTGTGATGTATCCAGGCAAATGAATGTGCTGCACCAGACCGCTTCATGTTCCAGTCACTGCGATAATCGAGATATCACGATATATCTATATTCGTAATGCGCTACTCATAAGGTTGCTGAAAATTCTTCGACGGCCCACGACCGGTTTCGCCCTTCTTGGGACTCCCCAGGTAGGTGCAGTCCCCGAGTTTCCGTCAACCTTATGAAATATGTGTGTATTTCTCTAATCCCAGATAATTCGGTTTTAAGTATAACACAAGGTCGACAGAAACCCGGAGGCTGCGCCCACTTGATGCGCCCCAAGAAGGCCGAAACCGATCGTGAGCTATCGAAGAAGAACCTTATGAGAAGTGCAATACGAATATTGTGGTGTTTCTCTTCATTAACGAAAGGAAGTAAGTACCTCATCAGGACATGGTTCGAGACCCGGGTAAACCTAACTTTACGACACTCTGTACGTTGGCCATTTTCAATCAGTTCGACCAACGGTGGACATAGGGCAATCTGGCTCTACTAGATCTCGTCCCTGAAAAGGACTTTGGGACCACTGTGCAACACCACTACAGAAGACAATCTAGTTATTTCTCATGGTTGACTGGAGCCAACCACACTTTCCGGCCACACCTTCGATTGTTGTTAGCTGAACGTTGGTGGGCATGCTGACTTTGGCGGTTGCCCTCCCTCTTTGCTGACCAGTACTTTTGAAACGTGATTAGGCCTCAGACGGGCGAACTTTTTGTGAAATTAATCTAACGCTAGTCGGTTGTTTATGTTGCAGGAAGCTGCATAATCTTGTCCTTTAGAAAAACACCAACCACGGGATCTGTTGTGAACCAAGAGTCAGAGAACATCACCAGCTGAATAGTTAGATTTTGTCCCACTAACTTGTATGTTGTATCAATTGTTCGGCAAAAAATTGACTGACGATCTGTCACCGGGACAGGTAACCAACAGTCCACATTTTAATGGGTGACTGTCTGACCTCAGGAACTTTTAGACTCCTGCTCACACGAAGTTCCCCTAGAATGTGCTGAGCTAAAGTCGTGTACCTTGGAGAACAATGCACCTGTCTGGTTGGTGATCTGGTTCAGTCAAGCTCCAAGTAAGCGATGATGAAATCCCTTATGGTTGGTTCTTTAAATGCTCAAGTCCCATTAATGATCGATATCACCATTATGAGGAGATTGCCTTAGCCCTACCTTAAGCACCATTCGCTTCTGCTGACGCTAACATTACTTCAGCTGCAAATAAGCTATTTTAGTGTGGAAAATTGAATAAAAAATTGGAAAAACAGCATGCTGACTAGCTTGCAGTCAAGGCCATCATTTGTCCGGCACACAGATCGCATACATATTTGAGCTTGAACAGCTGAAGTCCTCTGGCCAGGCGGATTTGTGCAAAATGTGTTCTACACAGATCTACCTCAAACGTTGGAAATTAGAAAACCACAGGTTACAGTATTTTTCAGAAGTATACGAAAAATAAGTTGGTCACAACTGTTAAACTTATACTACAAACATTTCCACTTACTGAGTACTCTCCCCACAGTATCCGTGATGAAACCACTTACTCTAGTTATAGCCCATGATGGAGAACCATTCATAAGTAGCGTTAGATTCATTCACGGACAGGCCAAATTTTATCATCCCGAACTAAGAGGCATCCTAGAAACGGACAAAACATTAGGGTGGCTTGATACAATTTCATCCATTACCGTTGGGAAAAGAGATATTTTCATGAGAACGCTCTGTTTCAACAAACGTAATTTTTGTTGGTGTTTTTGGTATTCGCTCGATTTGTGCTCACGCACTTGGTTCAGCAGTTGATATGTTCACATGATCAACTGTGCTTTCACGTGGATTCAAGGCAAAATATGGCTGAGAGGCTGTATCACGAGTTGATTACTTCTCTGTTTCCCTTTCTTGACTGGATTATCAGGATAAGAATAAAACTGTTGAAAAGCAGAGGAAGTGAAGGAGATGTACAATTATCTGAGTGGAGGAACAGAACTGCGGTGTCCTCATTATTGTCCTCAATGTCCTCAGTCCTCTTCCTCAAGGCAACCAGTTTCATTATGAACAACATTGTCACCATGACTGACAGAAATCCAACCGGTTATACAGACTGATGCCTAGCTGACGTATACGCATGAGGAAAGAATACTTAAGCAAACGCTGGAAGGAAAAGAGAAGGGTGGGGTCTTAAAGTAAAATATCCAGTGCCGTTAGGTATGAATAGTAGGCCAGGTTAACATGTAATCAGTGGTAATAACTCAATATCCTTTGAAAACCCAACCCAATACCAGTAGAAAACGGTAGAAAAACCTCAGCCCGGTGCTCTAGTCAAGCATTGGCTTGTCCTACAGGATGTCTGGCCAAGCGCATGCGGAACATGTGGCCTCAGACATGGGTGCACAAACATTATACAGTCTTTAGTTTGACTGTAACCACTTCAGGGCATCACGTTGCTACTTCATCTCATGGGGGAAGAGTATCCTTGTGATGATGTAAACTTCGGATTCTCATTAGAATAAGTTTAGCCATACTTTCACTGCTTTCCGGCTGTCTACTGAGAGAATCCCCTTGAGTACATGAAACGTAAGAAAATCAACGCGGACTTCAGGATAGGCAGTGAAAACAACTTCTCCCAGCAGGCTATCGTTTTCTGATTGTCTACGTCTTGGAGCAAAGGTTTTTGTATGCATTTACCCAATTTCAGGATAATAAACCCATCTACTGTGTCATCCCAAATGAAGTTATGACAAAAAACAGTCAAAGCGCAGCATTCGCCGCTTGTCAAGTTACTCAGGTCAAAAAAGATAGGAATGGCGTCATTTGAACTTCGAAGTTTAAAAATACGCAAGAAAAAAAGCGAATGGATTTGTCCAGGGTAAATCGATCGTGAGATTTTCACTTGTCATGCCTCAGTGAATTCAGCTATGTCACAAAGCTGTGTGCGGCTAATTGGTATCCTTGTATTCTTTGTTTCCTCTTATATATCCTTCATCCAGTCTCCCGAAATGGATAAGAGAAGCTCGACTTCTTAAATTCCGAGTAGAAACGAGACACCAAAAATAAGTTTAGCTATTTTCATAAAGGAAACTACTCACAAGGTTGCTGAAAACTCTTCGATAGCCCACGACCGGTTTCGCCCTTCTTGGGTCTCATCAGGTAGGGACAGTCCCCGAGTTTCCGTCAACCTTATGTTCTACTTGAACCCAAATTGCACTGTTTCCGAGAAATATACTCATTTGCAACTCAATTTGGTTTTCACGAGAGACTCAACTGAATCTCTCGTTTATGATATTCTACAACTGATTGTGTTGCACACAGGCCGCCTCATGAATTTTCAGCAACCTTGTGAGTAGTTTCCTAGTTGAAAATGTACTGCGATATCTCGAATATTGTGCCAGCTGAATCGTGAGGCGGCCTGTGTGCAGAACATTTAGTTGTAGAATATCATAAGCGAGAGATTCAGTTGAGTCTCTCGTGAAAAACAAAATGTTTCGTTATTATTTAAAACGATCACTGGTGTAAACCTTACAATCCCGGAACGATTTTCAATGCAAACTAAATTGTGAAAGCGTAACCAGTCTAGAGAAACAAAGGCGTTCACGCTGATTAGAATTATGTAATTCTCCTTATCCACGTTTGCAAACACAAGCGACACTGAACCTTTAAAAAGCATTTCTCAAAAATAAGCTGGACCCACCCAACTCTGTGCTATCAATCAGTAGTTTTACTGTTAACATTAGTGGTATACGGTCATTCTCAATTCACCAACAACCTGTCACAGGATTCACACATTTTCGTGCTCATTGAACGCGCATACTGCAGCAGATTCAATCGATCTATTGCCTTATATTAGGCAAATGAGTCATGAATACAAGCTCAATTCTACTCACAGCAGCTTCCTCCTAGGTCTATCAGCCATAAGCAACTCAGCAGTTTTAATCACCCAAGAATGGTTCTAGGTGACCTTTGTTGGTTAATCAATACACTTATGCTATTATTGTTCTAAAAAATCTAAAGAGTCCTGCAACCCGTCACTGGGGTCTGATCGCTTTCAAATCTCAGTATAGTGCAACGAAACCAATAACGAAGGGTGTGTGCTCTTGAAGGGAAGCTATTCGCAAGGTTGTGTTCCCTGAAGCATATATATTGCGATATCGCCAAAGTCACATCAACTGCACCACGAAGCGGCATTTATGGGACAAAGTCAGTTGAAGAATACCACGAACGAGGGGCTCAGCTGTGGTTCATGGGAATCGCCTGTTGAAAACTAAATTCGTGTACAAATGAGTGTACTTCGCAGGTACGTTCAGTAGCTAAACGAGAAAAGTCAAACGGGAGGAAGTCAACTGCCAAGCTCGGGGAACAGATCAACAGTCACCTGATCAAAAACCAATTGAGTATCGTCTACACTATTATGAGTGAACCAATAGCAGTGGAGTATAACAAGATGGTGCTCAGACGGCTAATTAAAAGACACTTATCTTACCAATCGAATTCACGTCGCTGCAACCACAGTTCACCGTGTTATCCAGTGAGATATGCTTCCGTAGCTCTCACACGGCACTATATATAAACTATTTGATGATTGTACCTCTTTTTAAGGCTTTTATAAGCGCAAGTAATAAATCCAGAACCGAACGCCAACAGTAGGAACATAAATATGTCCTTAATCTCGAATTTTGAACCGTTGCTTCCTTAAAATTCGAGAATTCTGACCCTGTGAAATTTCGGAAGAAATGACGTGGCGTAAAAGTCATGAACCGATTTCAGACAGACGGGCACATGATAGCTGAGTCAGACACATGTAAGTGCGCAATGACCAAGCTAATTCAGGTTTTTGGTCATGTGACTGGGACCCCACGAGGAGTTTGTTACACTCGTGTTTCCTGAGCCTCCATCAACCTGTCAATCCTAGGTGGTGATCCGAAGTCTTTTACTTTCATACAGAGAGCGAAAGAAGCTGGCAGTTCGTTTTGCTTATAGCATTGCTAGGTATCCAAGGGGTCGAGGGCTCAAAACAGACATTCGATTACATCCAAAACTGGCTGTTGATTGGGTGGCATTTGATCTGTCAGACATCTTGGCGATCAACGTGGGGACACCAACCGTGTCCAGTTGGATGGGTAGCTCTTTCTTACTTGCGGACGTTAATATATCGTTTGATGATCATCTGTTTTATCTCAAAATGATTGGCTGTTTGGTTCTCAGTGGTTTGGTGACTACATTGGTTGGTGTGTTTTCCGTGTTGCTTTGTGGTCCGCCATCTGTTGATCAACAGGCAACTGATCAACTGCCCTCAAGCTACCAATATTTCGATGACTTTTTGGCCAACAGTTCAGGACGGTTAGCGGGTCGTACGCACGACAGGCCTTGAGAAGGGCCACGGAAGCAATATAAGCGGCTATTGTGATTGACTAGTGGTAACGATTCGTCCTTGAACTAACCGCAATAAAGCCTTTTGTTGCAAAGTAAAAAAATCAATCACCTGTAGCACCCCTTCGGTGCCTAACTGCCATGCCACCTGAAGATTGCACGAGGGCTGGGATACTGCCAGGTTGCCCAAGCCTAGACAGGGGAGTCGAGACGCAGAGGTCGGGTTCGAACCACGGACCTTCCGGGCAGTAAATTCGCGCTCTAACCACTTTGGCCATCTCGCCCCAAGGTTGCGAAGTCCAGTAGAAATAATCCAACACGATTTATCTACCCATTGAGGCCAGCACCAAACAAGGTTAATCAAACAGTGGTCCTCAAACGTACAAGAATCTGGCAACCGGAATTTACACGAGTGCGTGGGGTAGACAGAATTGAGAAAAATCCGGTGACCGAACTCAGAACCATTTCATGTTGTTCGCGCATCTTATTTCCCAAGTCTCCCTTCGTACCAACCACGGAACTCAAACAGAAGATGAAACGTTCCATCGTTGGGGAAAAATCGCCGCATTATCTGAATTCGCGATACGGTAGCGTCTTCTTACTGATCAAGACGTCTGTATATTGAGTGACACCAAAATCGCGTTGGAGCGAAAACACTCTAGATGCCGCGTCAGCGTTTATTTTGCAGTTAGGGTCGTGTGATATTTTGGTTAATCTGTGAACGATGACCACATACCCACGGTGGGTTTCAGGAACAATATCATGATGACCTTCTCACCAGTCAGTGAAATCACGTTTCGGATGTTTCTGTGGTATTTTTACCTTCTGGTGAAAATACTGAATCATCATCATCATCAACGACAGCATGACATCAGTGTTCAACACCGATGCTTCACTGCCCTACAACCATGACTTATTTGAAAGCCTTATTGTGAAGAAAAGAGTAAAGGTGGATGGGGGAGGGACTTAGTGTTAGCATAACACAATAATTCCGAGGTGCCTACACCTCCAGACATTCACTCAGGCAATCTGGATAGAAACTGACAACAGGAACGCCACTGACATCGGTTGGCAGCCATATCTTGTAGTGTCTCCAACCAGGCACAGTGAGGATCACGCGGTCCCCATCCTGGAAGGCGAGTAGCACCGACAGCACGCAAGCGTTTCGTGATCTCCTTCATACTCCACCGCCAAGTCCAGGGTTGGCCACCTCTCTGTTTACGCCACTCCGAATTAGGCATGGAAAACAATACACTCTTCGGCAAACGATGGTTCGGCATACGCAACACATGTCCGAACCAACGCAGCTTCTGGTGCTGGACACATTCTTCAATGGAAGTACCCGTTACACAACCGAAAACATGCTTTCTAACTGCCTCGTTACGGATTCGCCAACACCAACCCACGCGAGCTATGGTTCTGAGACAACGAACCATAGCTCGCGTGGGTTGGTGTCGGCGAAGCTAATGATCTGATTTTGAAGTCCGTTCACTTCATTTTGCTAGTCTGGACTGTGTACTCGTAGACTGTGACAATATCGAAGAAAAAATGAATAGAATATCGGTTTTTGACGTCCTTAGCTCCTTTGGTGATTCATCGCATAAGTTTCACAAGGATAATTTTACAACAATTTCAGCCGTTTTCTAGTGTTCGGGTTTGCTCCAGAGCTCATGTGTTTAGGTGGGGCAAGGTTCTGCGTGTGATAAAACATTTCATGGTCAAACCGTAGAGAAAGTTCCAGTTAGATTCATTCAGATGGAAATCCGTCTGAAAACGATTGAGAAGTCATCGTTTTGGAAAAGTCTGAAAAAGTTTGAAAAAGTTCAATAAGCTTACCTGTCTAAATTCGCTGAAACTGAAGTTTGTTTCCAGGGCATTAGCTGAACATGAATGGTTTAGAGCTGCGACAGAACAAGTTTATCAGAAAGCTTGTAGGATTACAAAGTTAATCCCCTAGTGATCGATTCTTTTTAACAAGAGGACACACATACAGCATATTTTTTCCAATTGCATCCAACATAAAAAAGAAAAGGCCTCTCATCATGAGAAACAGAGCAGAATCATCCACATAAGAAACATGTTCCTTTGAGGGCGGAACCTTGTGTACTATAAGATAACCTTGTACACTCAGACAAACGAACACCTCCCTAGCCGTTTTTCATTACGAAGAAACTTGGGAAAGAGTGAACGGATAGCGTTCATGCGTGCTTAGTATCTAGATCGAGTTGCCTCTGGGTCCTCTTAATTCATTGAATCAGAACTCTAAAGCTGCAAACCAAGACAAATAAGAAATTGCTTCAAACGAACACATTATTTGCACGCCACTGGGACAGGTGAGTTGCAGCAAAATGATTATTTTCAAATAAAATAAACGGTCCGTTCTGAGAGGCTTTGCTTACTGAAGGATCTTAATTCTAAACGATTACAGTTAGTAACTTCGACACGGAGTTTTTTGGTAAAAATGTGAAAGCTTTTTGGTTTGGGAACCACCTTGTTTGTAAAGTAATCACTGCTGTTGATATTGAGTTTTCAGTTTGTGCACTTTTTATCATTCACAATAGTACACCTTGAATCTTTTTTATTCCAAGATTTTTGGTGCACCTCTCGTTCATTTAAACGTCGGAGGAAAATTTAGGGTTGCAAAAGTTTCGAGGTAAATTCTTCGCCACATATCGTTTGACAGTTATGGACTCACAACATCTCCCCCATTGGGAAGCCTCTAGTTTGTCGTGACTAATCTAAAGCGTGTGAAAGTTGCAATTTTAACGGTCTAGTAGGAGGAACTGAGGATATCGCGCGGATAAAAGTTTACCCAATTGTTTGTTGACTATTTTGGTTCACTGCGAGGAAGGCACTTGGAGAAGTTTCTACGATGGAAGCAAAATATAAGAAATGAATCAGACGGGTATAAATCGGAAGCTTTTTTCTTGAACACAAGTTTCATTAATACTCTATAGACTAAAGATTTATTAAACAATCAGGTTAATGTGGTGTCGACGTTAAAGTGCTAGGTAAAATGGCAAAATATTGTGAAACCTATGACAGGGCCTTTTAAAACCATCTTGAATAAGTAGAATGCTCGAATAGTCCCGACTTTCTTGTTGTGAACACAGCTTCGACTGACCAGAGGATACCTTCATTTTAGTAAAATACACAAGAAAGCATATTTTTGGTTTCATTGGGCAACTTTTGAGACAAAGGAAGTACCTTAGGTGGTTTATTCACAAGAGGTCTGGGAACAACCAATGCTCCCAGGTTTGTGACTGAAATTAGTTTACCATTTTTACCATAAGTCGGGACAGTGAAGCAGTGTTATCCACTTCTGTACCACGGACTTCCTAGCTCTCGTTAAAAAAATGTTACGCTTATTCGGCACTAAAATCTCAAAAACACATGTTCACCACCGATATCAGCTGTGGCCTACTGAAAAAAAACAAAGAAGATATTAGGAAACATTATAGCCCCCGGAAAAAGATATCTTAGAGATTTCTTAGGCTCTGGGGAAGTAGATCCATCACTCGCGCAGCTGACTTGGTCGCATCTAGAACGTTTGTAATACGCCTTTTCACCTCAGATTACTGAAATCCAATCCTTCTAATGATCCCCACTGATGTGAGTTCTAGCCTTAATATGTCTGTTTTTAGTGCCTGTTAACAAAGTGAGGGAGCAAGGGACGGCTGGAGGGTTTTTTCCTCAAAACAGGAGTACTTCACTTCGTTTCCAGTATGGAGGCTTCCGCGTGAAGTGTGGTTGCAGATAAAACGAGAGTAAAAGTTTCCACTCAGAGCGAAATGATCTTCGCTTAACTTCTAGAGTGGAGGTTTACCTATACTTTGGGTTTCGAGGAGGTTGCAACTGAAATTTATGATAACTAGCTACATATTTTAAAATACCCCCCCCCCCAATTTATTAGAAAAAATCGGCTGATCTTGTTCAACGTCATGCATTTTGATTGGTATTTACGAGTTCCTCAGTTTAGTAAGGAGAATAACCGAACTTAATTTCATCGGTCTGCTAATGCCTAAGAAACGGATTTCAAATCTAGCCTTGGGAAGGTAATCTCTTTTCAACAAATCAATGTGTTTCAGGCACTGCGGGTACAGGTCACTAATATGAACTAGTTTTCGGTATCAAAGTCGCACACCGATACTTGGAGCCAATAAATGTTAGTACATAGACCATCACCATAGAGTGTCAGTATCTTCCGAGCATTAGTGTCAGACATATCTACAAAACTGGGCGCGCTGCAAAAAAGCAGATAACCACTTATATCCACATAAGCTGTGCCAGCTTTGTGAAGAAGATCCTGAACACACTTTCCACTGAAGTCCAGCATACTTGGGAGATTGCTAAGTAAACATTTGTTGCCTGAACCAAGAAGGTCAAGGAAATCACGCTACCATGTTTAATATTTAATGTCAGTTTTTGAACTGTTCGGTTTAGAAAACCGCCTGCGCGGTACAGAAAAACAGATTTGACTTCTTAGGAATTGACAACATGAAACGCTCCACACTGCGGTTACTTATCTCGACCCAGTGGAACTATCTGAGCTGTTGTAAATAGTATTTCTCGAGACCATTTGCGTTAACGAACTTGAAGCCTTCTTCTCGCCGTAGTAAAACAAAAACTTAAGTCTCGTGAAACACTGTTTTGTTCGCTTTGTGTACCCGGAGTGCTTGATAGGACTGCTTGATTTACAACGCTTATGATCTGTCTGGTCTGTAAGAGTCCCGAATTCAAGTTGATATCTTTCATACAGGAAACGATAAATCAGAGCCGACCAAGTCAATTTTTATTAGGCTTGCGAAATCAGCATTTTCGTTTGATCTATCAAATCTACTGGATAAGTGGAACATCTAGCATTCATTGGAGAATAACTTGATATTTGAGTGGGACGACGACAGGGGTGTAAATGGGAAAGAACCGTTACTAAGTAAAATAAAAATAAACTCCAATCGATTTCACTGCTAACAAAACTATCCCGAGCAATTATCACAGCCTAAGAGTTTGGTTTCCTTGGACAACTTCTGTCATAAATGTCTTCAGGTTATCTCAGAAATAAATCGGGATAATCAAGCATTTGAAAACATTCCTGAGATTGACAGTTTCGTCTCAAACATTTTGTTTTGCTTCCAACCTTTCAAACAACAGTACAACTTGCGGGTGCAACGAAATATTGACGATTGGTTTCGGTAAACGTTTCAGGAATCCGCCTATAGTGGTCGTTCACCGACTAGAAATCATACTCTCGCCCTCAGCCGGTCCGTTTCATGGAACCCAGTAGATGAACAAAATAAGTACGGATACTGAATTGGAGGTTGGAAACACCAACTCACCAAGAGCCAATTAGTTCAGCCTTTCTAAAACTGGATCTGCCTGACATTTTTGTTCGCGCAGAAACTCAATTCAGTGCCATCTGAAAAAAAAACAATGAACCGAAGATTTAGTATGGTGAACCGAAGAATACAGCGTTCACGGTCTCGAAAAAAATCAATCGCTCGGACCCCCACATGATGTGCACTGAGTCTGCTAAATTCGAATAGTATGACCAGTTTCAAAGTAGGCCACTAAAGACAACTTATTTAGTACATGTGTGAGCTTTCAAACAAAGTTTATCAAGAACTTAAAATCGTGTTTACTTGTGTTTTTCAAATTCCTCTGACACTTGGGACGAGTTGCAACATTATGGTTGCCTCGTTTAAATTATCATGGGATTGACGCAGGCCGAAACTATTGTTTTCACGTAGATGAAAAACCAAAAGGCAGTTACTTCATTTCATTGCGCATCAGCATGTGTAATTAGGAAAGGGCTTAAGATTGCCGAAAAATTGCGGTCAAGAATCTCGCCACTTCTGACAAACCGTAGGCTGGCACTCTGTGTAAATTTAGCCACTAAGTGTTGGTCGTCAAAATCGCTTCTCAAGTGTTTTGAACTTGCACCGATTTCGCCCTGACACACCCTCACCAAGTCGCTCAAGAAAACCTTACTTTTATCGCTGGTTCGTCACACGGGTGCTATTAGTCTGGTGTGTATCACATTTTGCTCGTAGACAAGAAGATTGAAACTTTGGGTGGCACATGATCATTCTTGGTTGATCTGAGGTAGGACCAAGGTCCTCTTTCATATCGGGTGAACAGCTGCTTGCCGGTGACGTGGTCTAACTTACCATCTGCGCAGAAATTTGTTACACAACAGAAACAACCTTTCAAACTGTCTGTCGACACCAGGAAGAATGTGTCATCCACATGAATTTTTCATGTGCATTTGACCAATTTCAATAGCTAAATAGGAAGATGCTAATCGCTTGTCGCTTGTGTCATCAAATATAGTAGGAAAAACCAACCACGTTCCATGTTAAGTGCTCATACAATTCATTAGACTTCATTTGTACGCATTGTAGTCTCATCAAAATGATTCTCTTTTAAGTAGTACACCACGTGAATTAACTTAATTTTTCTATGGTGACAGGAGATTTGGTAATATGTAAGAGAGATTTCACTTTATGTTGGAAAGCTGGGAACCACTGTAAAGCCGTCTCGTCCCTGTTAGGTATTGTCAACAATGAGCCTCTTGTAAAATATCAGGAATCCACAGCATTCCGGCTAAGTGGTTGAACACCTAACGGTTTCACCATGATTGGCTGACCAGCAATGTGAGCAGCTCTCAGACAGTACATAGCGTCACCCAGCAGTCTATAAGTGAAAGCACATCACGTGATCGTGGACTGACTCTCTCCCCGAGTGACAATCATTCAGAAAGAAGTCTCACACATCCAGTGAAACTATCTTTTCTTCTTCACTCGTGTGAGGAAATATCTGCAAGCCCATGTTGTCCCAGTTTGTTGTGATAGCATTATTGAGGCCGGTGAAAAACCCGACAGTGTCCCATCAGTTTTGTTAACGATGAGCACTGAAACCCTCATTAACCTCTTTCGCTTTGTGGAGGCACTTCTGAACGTTACGGATGTTGCTGTTGCTGCTTTAAGGAACGAATTGCAGCCTCCACATCCATTGCATGGGATTGGCCACCGTTGGAATGGTGTTCAGTTGGCGTCCGTCCACTAGTAAATTGTCATTGACTTCTTCAAATACCTAAGTTCCATCTACAAGCCAAACTGACTAATTTGTGTGACAGAACACTGTAGAGATTCACCCCCTTCATTTCCGTTACAGTACGTGGTGCTAGAATGATAGGGTCAGTTTACATTCCATCCTCTGTCCAATGGCTACCGATCAGATTTATTCACTCGGCTTGAACAACCCATGTGGTGAATGAAGCTCAGCCATAGCGGAACATGTTTCAGGATGCAGCGTTTCACTCGGAAGAGGAATGACGGGGAAATCGGAATCTATAATACTACTCATGTTTTTTGAGAACCGGAATGTTTGTTTATCAAGTCAGCTCATTTAGGATTAGAACTGACGACCGAATGACACTGAATTGTGCGACTCAGTAAAACAAAGTTGTTCGTAATGTGTTGAAATATTGGTAGCTGGGGTGAGTTTATTGGTTGTTGATCAGGTGGCTGTTGATCAGGTGGCTGTTGATCTGTTCACCGAGCTTGGCAATTGGCTTGCAGACGTTTCGTCACCAAACTAGGAGACATCATCAGTGCGCAGTTGATGTCTCCCAAAACAGCAAAGATGTGAGTTCCACACCTTTGGAAAGGTTTTTACCCCGCTATTACGGATCGTTTTTAGTAGTTTACTGATTTCAGTGCAACTACTTGTGGGTACTCTAGCTTATTGTAGCCTGCGCACGCACACGCCCACGAACGCGTAAACCTATGAGACTACGACTGCCTAGCTATTACTAAACAATGGTTTCTCTGGTGAGCTAGGCAATTCATTTGCGAAAGTTTTGCACTCAATCGGGATGACATCATCGGTGTGTGTGTGTGTGTGTGAAGCAGAGCATAGATTTACGTCGATAGTTACGTGCGCTGACGCAGGATAGTTTCCTGTTGTTTAAATCGCGATTATTCTTTTGTTCTCATTTTGATTTGTGTAAGAACCCGTAGATTAGTAGCTGAGAACTCGGTTTTCACCCCAGCTAAACATCACGTACTAAGGCTGTACTGGACTAAGGCTGCCTCATGTTTCAATTCACCCGTTTTTCGAGGTGGTGCACCGTTTATTCCTGAGGGAACATATTACTCATGCCTTTATGCAGCACATCCAGTTGGGGAAGAGTATCATACGCAAAGCATTCAGCTAGATTCGGTTGAATATCTCCGCGAAACCAAATTAGCTTACAAATGTGTGCATTTCAAAAACAGGAGAATATATAGGTCATCAAAGAGTTCATTTTGATTTCTCTGGAAATCTGTGTCGCCAGTTTGCGGAAAATGACTACTTGGTAAATTATGATTTTATGTTTTGTTTTCTCCATATAAATTGTTTGTAGCGGTGTACCTGACTGATGGAGAAGGATGGGTGGAAGTCAAACCCGATGCATTTCTCTGGTCAACATGGGTTTGATGAAGACTCGATGCAGATACACGACAAGAGGAAGAGCATGTCACCTCAAATCCTAAGTTTGGAGGAACTTTACTTTTTTAGAGCTATCAGGATTTGGTTTACCGAGTTTGTAATTGGAGGTATTATTCATTTCACTCATCAAAACAGCCATTATTGACCCGTGGGCTCTGAAGGCTGTGGCCACTGTTTTTTGCGAGAGCTTGTTGCAAAAATGATGGATTTCACAGGACCTCAGGAAATACTGAAACAACAGAACATGCTAAACAAAAATAGAAACATGACTTCCCTCACCGTCAATTACAACAGAGAAAGGTAACAGATCTGAATCCTGAATAGGATTACCAGATACTCTCACATGAATTCAAATCAGCTGATCGCTTGTCGAATTTCCTGTCTGTATTCAACAAACGCTTTATGAAAGCGGTGAAACGGTATCACGTAATCTCGAAAACGTATCTCACAGTTCATACATAGAACAAACCTCTTTTTAGTCATGACTGCATGGCTCTTACGACGATGGTCACGTGCGATGGTCACTCACAAGGCGGTGATCACCACCTGGAGAACATTGTTGACACCAAAAGTAATCATAGATCTACCAAAGAAAAAAGACAGAAGATAAAATGTGACCGTTGCGACAAAGATTGTATGGAACAAACGGGAAAGATGCCTTCAAACAGAACATATGAACACGGACTTGCTGCAAAAAGGCAGGATGAGTTTCCTCTCATCTTCATGCACAAAAATCAAGAAGGACACGAGTGTGACTGGAACGACGTTCATGTATCGGCTCAATTAATAACCTAAAGAAAACTCGAGTTTATGGAAGCGCGGTACTCCACTGGAGATGCCATCAACATATATATTAAAATCGACTCAATTTATTGACCACCGAAAACAAGATAGTGAGAAATACACAGTCCATAAATGTACAAGAAACTGTGATTTTCAAGAAAAAATCTGGAAGACCTTATTCACATTTAAAAAATAATTTGATCGGGGTATACACCAAACCGATAAATCCAAGGGCCAAATTGAGGACTTCTGATTACCTGGGACTCAAGACACCAACCTTCAGTTAAACTGACAGACCAATCCCGAGAGGATAAAACCAAAATGTATTACAACTTAGGAACGAGTCAATCGACACAAGGAAAGAAACTTACTAAAAATAAAAGGTATCAGTGTAGTCAACCAAATCTAGGGAGGCAAGCCCCAGTGCAACCCAAATCACAAACGGATAAATGAATTGACGAGAAACAACTCCTGACTAGCCGATTACGTCAAGAGGTAAGAAGTAGTCTTTGTAAGCTACATATGCGGACGCAGTTAATGAACAAATACCCACGAGACCGCATACTCATGAAATCTACTTATCTGGTAACATCCAAACTCGGCAAGCAGGTCATGAACCTGAAAAGCAACCAGTAGCTATGGCAACTGCGTTAGCACATCATTCAAGCAGTGACTATGTGGCTTGCAAAAAACTATAACGATTCAGCTGTAGCATCTCTGCGGTGCCTAGCAAGCTACCCGATGGAAGCGCGATGGCTGAGATACCGCCAGGTTGCCCAAACCTAGAAAGGAGCATTCGAGATGCTCAGGTTGGTTTCCAAACACAGACCTTCCAGTTTGTGAGTTTGGGTCTTAACCAGTGGAGTTCATTGGACTCAGCCACATGTAGATGAGCAGCTCTTTTCAATAAAATAGGCAATAACATATCTGAAGTTGGTGTTGTCATACTCACTTTACCTATCAGACCCAAAGTGGTCGCGGTGGTGGCTGAACTCATCTAGACTGCTTACACCCTCAGTGCCATAATAATGGCAATTTGCATGTCGAGGCGGTGTCAAGCCCTAAGAATTTTTCAGTATTTATTCACCGAGCTGAAATGAAGCTTACCCTCCTGTCTTGGGTTACATACAATTTATGAACAATGCAGCTATCAGTTCGCTCCAGTTTGACTCTGGGTGTGGGGTTCTCATATTCGGGTGTCTTATCAGATAGCGAATCGCCGTGCTTGTTAAATGTCCAATTCGAACCGTTATACAGGATGTGAGAGATACAAGTACAGATAACATAAACAAAAAGCAGCGCAGCGGGTTAACTCAAACCACCGAACTACAGCTTACCAGGGGATGATAGGCCGGCTAAGTTACCGAGGTCTCTAGCCACAATAAAGAACAGTCCGTCAGTAGAGCACTTTTCGCAAAACCAGTGGTCCCCTTCCCCACCAGGCGCACCTTTTTGTTCGTGTTAATCACTTCATACATCTTATTTCAAAATCCACCGTATCCCTTTCTTATTTCCAACAACTTGCTTCGATCTACACGATTACGCTTCCCTTCAGAACGTTACACGTTCAGAACGTTACACAAGAACCTGACTCTGCCTAAGACCCACAAAATGAACAGCGAGAATCTGGACAACATACTACAGTATTACCTGAATTATTTGGCGCTATCGACCTCACTCTTTTCGGGGCTAACTCGGTAGGTGTACTCACCAACCCTGCATTAAGGTTTGTGTTTCACCGGAATACCGAGTTGCATGCATCTAACATAAGTTTGTAAATTATAAAATTGTGAACGTGGAACTCTTGTTTGTCATGCTGTCTTAATCGAAAGATTCGTTTTAGAATCAGGCCACAATCGCATACTCCGTAAACGCCTTGGTGCTGGAAGTTATACTTGACCGTCTGTATAAAACACTAATGGATAATATTTGGTCAGGTGAAAGACGTATTGAAATTATATTCATCCTGGAATCTGGACGAATTCACATGTTTGGGCCATTGTAACACGGACTTTAATTCATTCATATAAGGCAGTTGAAAAAATGAATGAATTTAAACCAAGATGCGCGCACACACACCTATGATCTTTTGCGCCTTCTAAGTGAAGAAAAAATAAATCGTTGTGGAAATTACTCACAAGGTTGCTGAAAACTCTTCGACAGCCCACGACCGGTTTCGCCTTCTTGGGGTTCATTAGGTAGGCGCAGTCCCCGAGTTTTCGTCAACCTTTTGTTCTACTTGAATCCAAATTGGACCGTTTCGAGAAATATACGCATTTGCAAATCAATTTGGTTTTCATGACAGACTCAACTGAATCTCTCGTTTATGATATTCTACGACTGAATGTGCCGCACACGGGTCGCCTCATGATTCAGTTGGCATGATATTCGAGATATTGCAGTACATTTTCACAAAGGAAACTACTCACAAGGCTGCTGAAAACTCTTCGACAGCTCACGACCGGTTTCGCCCTTCTTGGGTCTCATCAGGTGGGCGCAGTCTTCGAGTTTCCGTCAAATGTAGGCATCTCTCTAAAACACTGTGCGTTTTACAAGATTATATTTTCTGAAAGCTCTTCCTTGGATTTTCACCTCTAGAGTAATGTTTGCGAAGCTCTGCACGGTGTGTATAACATGCTCCTGTGAGATAGCATCGTCGGTAGCTTATTTGGAAACAAAGGTGGAAGCGGAGTTCAATGAGTAGGCATGCTACCATAAGAGGGTACGAAACTACAAATATTCCCGAACAAGCGAGGTCATGGCCCGCAAAGCCAAGGGGACCTGACCGACCGGAAAAGAATTGCCCCCAATGAATACTTTCATAGAGGAGAATGTTGGTATCTATGCTAGCGTAGAGGATCGCTGGTTTGTTTGCTGACCTGGGCAGTTTGATTGCAAACGTTTCATCACCAGTCGAGATGACGTCATCAGTGCGTTGTTAGGAAGCGTAGTGGGGCGCAGCAATGGGTTTGTGGTTGTTCACTTTGGTGCATCAGCTCTGAGATTTAAACAATCCAAACCGCTGTTTTGGGTTTTAGAGACAATTTAGATACATTTGCCATCAAAGCAAAAGGTCTTCTGTCGGTTCCTTAAATGCCATTTATAAGGAGGAACATCAGAGGTCGGTTGGCCGAAGATTCTAAACTATTCCGATTGTTCGTACGTGATCCTTCTTGGGACAATTTTGGAAATGACTTTCATCTGGTTGTAAACGTCAACGTTTGCATTATTGCCAAAACTGACCAGTCGAAATTGGTGGATCGAGTAAAAAGAGTACAGAAGTGAATAATGCCCTCACCTTGTAAATGTCAGTCGCATTCCATTACCGTCCAATGACAGGACAACAGAAACTAAGGGCTTTTGTGGGATATGATTTCACTGCGTTCTAGAGACAGCAGTGAAGTGATTACCCCAAGATCAAGACTTTAGCTGAAGGTTTTGGTGTCTCACTCTTTCTGAGAAAAAAATAAATGTAAACTGAAAGAGAACAGTCCTTCGGCGAGAATACCGACAATCTTTATGTAACTAAATGGAAGAATAATTCATACGATGAGTGGGCCCCCTCTCCAGGAATCGGTCACTTGAGGAGCCTGTCAACATGTGTGACTGTGATGTGGATGCATTCAGTGAAGGCTGAATGACTTTACAACTTGTCCAATGCAAGCTAATCATACTGGCGATCAGCTGCTTGTGTCCGAAAGTTTAATTGCTCAAACTATCAGAGGGAGGGGGATCGCGGAATTGAGACTCCCTGAAACTTTGTGAGATGTGCATATCTGAATATTTCCAGTAAAGTTGACAGAATTGTACGATGATTCTCGGGTTTGAGTGAAATGCCACACTTCTCTTAGCATAGCCACATGAAAACTTTGTCAAAGTAGTACTAAGTAACATGATGGCATTCAGTTAACCCTGAAAGTAAACATGGTCAAAATGTCTGAAAAAACTCACACGACAGGCCGGGTCTATCACGTGAGTACAAGGCCGGCCGACAAGGCTGACACCACCAAGGCAATTGGTTCTGCATGTTGCTCAGATCTAAACACAGACGAAGCCGTATTGAAACGTTTCGGGTCCTTCTGAATGACTCGTCCCTTTTCTAGCATTGCAACGACTTTCATCTCAGAGCTTTTCCCCTATGTTTGGATAACCGTACTTCATGTCTTTTGGTTGGGTGCCATAAGGTGGAAGTCAAAGTTTTTCAAACTCATGTGAAGTCCATCCCAGAAGAATTCAGGGTGTATCTAATTTCAAAGTACGTCCTTCAGTTGTACAAAAGTTATTTTGAGACGCGAGTTTTAAATAACCTAATCAACGGAACTGGTTTTTGATCAGACTAATCAAATCCAACAGCGTTTACCATTCCAGTTGGTTCAGTGTTCCGGATTCTGTCATTAGTTTTGGTCATGAATTTCTTGGCCAGACGGCGCCGGTGAAATTATTCGGTAATCTAAAAGCCGGACCGTGCGCTCAGGTCTCCTTTCCGTACATTATTGACGACACCCAGGTGCACTGAAACCTTGGTGTTATTGAGCAAGAAACGATTGCTCCAAAAGCCATTATCCAGGCGACCAAACGCCGCGCTGACCTGTGTATTAATTTCATTGTCAGTTATCAGGCTTGTGAGATTTCATTGTCAAGATAGCATAGATACTTGTAGTACACTATCTCATAATCACCAAGCAGACTACCTTATGTGGTTTTGCTTAAAATTCGGTGCAGGCCAACAAAACACAACACGATCTGGAGATAATTCAAAGCATGACGCCACAGCAAATGGCCGTTTATTCCACTTCAGAATGTGAGTACAAGTCGCAGTCATCTTCAGGAAGCAGCATACGGAGACTGGATTCGCGCGGTAGCGTTTTGGCCAGAAAATACTTCGAACTGGGCGGATAATCATCAGACTGGTGTTGACTTCGCAATGGCACATAGCGTTGTGTAAATTTAGACCAAAAAATATTCGGGCGAGAACACAGTAATGCTCCACACCTGTATGGAACCTGAACATGTTTGAGGGATTTGAGCAAGTCCGCATTCGGGCTTGAATTCTGGTGTCGAAGTGTTTGATGAGGTTGGCGGATTTTTCTGTACAAACAAGGTTTCGCAGAGCGATCCATGATGTCTCTCTTTAGACTGATTCGAAGCTGTTTAGTGACGTCGACACAGAGTGCCGTTGCTTCAGTTCACAAAATCTCGCTTGAACTTATCTTGTGAAAAAAAGCAATTATATTTTGATCCTCTCCACATCCACACTTCTATTTAGAAACGTCTCCCTTCAGACTGTTACAAACTGGTTGCCTAAGCAGGACAAGATCCACAATCTTGTCTGTTGCGCACGACAGAGAGATTCCATGAGGACTTTTTGTCTTCTGTCGATTTCATCCCTCGTCTACAGCACACTGGCTTCCACTTCCAAAATTCTGCACAACAAATGAAGCTGGTTCTACACGTCTTGTCCTCTCAGGTTGAATATCCCCTCGCATAGATCCTTCAATCCTACGACCCTTTTCCCCACTGTTTACACTTGGTTCGCGGCTGTCAGCAGGTCTATGGCTCTCAGCAATTCAACCAAATACGGTTTCACTGTATTTTGGAGCAGGTAAGCCGTATAATTCCGATCAACATCTCGCCTGTTCAGTGGTATTTGAAGCGATGTTTCCAAGGTGCTCCACAGGCTTGCTATCTTTTAGCAGCTGGGGATATTGGACTTTCAATCCGTAGATGTCTTTTATCCGGGTAAATATTTCTTCGGTGTGTATTCGGGTTCATTGGCTTTCGGGTATGAGAAGGAATTCGTCGTGCATTAGAATTTTGATAATCTTCAAGGATGTTAACCTGTTCTCCAGTTTTCTCACACCCAATGGGGGTGAGTTTCATGCTGGTCCAAAATGTGGCAGTGTTTCGAGTGCAACGCACAAGTTAGCATGTTCAGAGGGGAAATTTGGCTGCAGTCAGCTTCACGAGTCCCCTTTGTAATCGGAGAAGTTCTTTTTATTGCACGGTAACCCATTCGATTAGGTATCTACTTCCTAAACGAGTCCACGTGGCAAGTGATTTCCGCCACACACAGAATCACGTGGTATTAAAAGTTTGAATACTGCTCAAATAATAGTCTTCCAGCGTTATCGTTTAGCTACCCTACTGTATCATCCTTCTTTCCCGGTTCTTAACAACCTGAGGCTTGAAATCGTCCACCAGAAATAGGAAGTCATTTGGAATTACAGATCCGACAAGGTCCGACGGTTGATCACAGATTTCGTCCTTCTCCTCGCTAGCGTACAAAAATATGGGTGAGACAGACACTGATCAATGTGGTAAAATCTGTCTTCGATAACTTGGATTTGTATTGACAGCATTCTCGAGTTGGTTGGCTTCGTTTTATCCATTAAACTCTCAACCATTTCATCTGCAGTAGATATAAAATCAGAGCCAGCCTCCTCTAGCCTTCGACGATCAATCAACCGGGTCGCACTGACTGCAGCGATCTTCATTCTATAGCGTCTGCGGTCTTCCAGAAAGATAGAAGTCCGGCTTTCGGGCCTATTTCAATGAGTGCCGGACCTCATGCTAGTGTGTTGTGTCAATAGAACATTCAGAAATTGTCGGAGTTGTGTGCACAATACTATTTATAGGGCTGGAAAAGTCAGCGATCCCACATTGAGTAGTTTCAGCTGCCAATAGTGCGAGTCAGGAAGCAGTGTATGAGCTCTTAGTAGATGATAGGGTTAATCGATTTGCAGAGTAAAAGTTTCCTAAGCTGAACGTTTGTACTGTTGTGTGCAAGACAGACTTTGAAACCAAAAAGGGAAAAAACCCGATCTACGTGTCTCCTTTTTGTGTCCTGATA
Source organism: Opisthorchis viverrini (assembly GCF_000715545.1). Classification (NCBI taxonomy): domain Eukaryota; kingdom Metazoa; phylum Platyhelminthes; class Trematoda; order Opisthorchiida; family Opisthorchiidae; genus Opisthorchis; species Opisthorchis viverrini. The sequence continues at coordinate 364,490 of NW_008751954.1, forward strand.
TGTCAGTTAGTATCTACACGTTCGGGTCTGCATCTGCTGTATACACATAGAGGGCGGAGGCACACAGAATTATAGCTAATAGCTCAACAAACTTGTACAGTCCAAGTTCGCTTTATGTGAACCCCAGAGAATTACTGTCGAGATCATAAAGCCAGACGTGCCATTTGTGGTAAATAGGCTATCACATGCCTAGGACGACCGGGGTGAATTGCCCGGTATGGTTTAGCTAGCAGTGCATTCGAGAGTCTCTATGACCTTCAGAAATATTTTTTGTGAAACAAAACTACTTTGGTGAATCAATTTTAACTAGAAACCCAACTGAAATCTAACGAAATTTGTGGTTCTTCTGCAAGAACATCCTAAATTAAGGTATAAGTTGATCCATTACTGACCTTGATGTCTTATCTATGCAAGACACTGCCAACTCACGCGATGTGAGACAAAAAAAAAACAAGAAACCGAAGCTTAAAACGTCCCAGATAGTGGTCAGAGGCGAGTTATTTTGTGATCGTTCATTGGTCGCATGGCTGGCTTTACCGCTGACATAGTTTCCGTTTCAATGTGCTTGACATAAAAACAACGCACTATGACCATCTCCGAAAAAACACGGGTGAGGATTCGCATTTCAAAATTTGAAGTATCTTCTATTTTTACTTTTACTTTTACTGGATGACCTTTATCTCCCTTTTTCATGTCAAATCTTCCTCGAATCCGCCGATATTGTCCTTTGAAGTGTCCCCATCACACTGAATGAATTGGCAAACGTTCGCGGATGTCTAGCTTTCCGAATCTCAGAAAGCTGCAAAGGACGACCAAATTTCACCGTTAGCTAGCACGTATCGAGGAAAAAATCACAAGCATAAAGAATGACGTTATCACATTTCATTCTAGGTTAATGTCTTCGGTAAATTCATTGTCACTGATCCTAAGTTTCCACAGATAAATCACACTATAATTGCACTGGTACCAGTTCTCGTGATAGTCCACTGAAAAGTCAAAAATATGTTCAGGAAACTAAAAAAATTAAAGTTTACTTCATTTAGGCATTTGACTAACTCATGGGACCGAAGTAATCCCATACACTTTATGAACAACCATCCATGTGTAATTGTTCCAAAGCGATAACCACATAGTCCTTCCATCGGTCACAATGTCTTCCGGGAATAACCTACACGAATATACTCACTCATATTTCTCTGCTATGAATTCCACGCATAAAGTTGTCTATCCTCAACTAATGAATGCCCTCAGCGTGCCTTGTAATTCCGTGATATTGCGGTATTTTGTACAAAATATGTTCACCCTGAGTCCTTTTCACCTCCCAAATCAAATTAAACTCCATAAATGCAATTTGTTTTCCTGATGTGTGACCTGAGCTTGTTAGTTATGTCGGGACTAGAACATATCCCCGCTAATGTTTGCACACGAGGTCAAATGATTTGCGTCAAAAACAACCGCACTATACATTTGCTCAGATAATGCGATGAAGCTGTATGAGGCCTTACATTTATGACCATAAGCTCAGGAAAAGTAATATCGAAGGTCTTCTCATGGGATAAAAGTGGTTTCAAAATGCCTTTGTGCTTTTAACAAGGATTTCTCTGCATTAAAGCAGTGTATCTGAGTCCGTTTTAGGCCGTTGGGCGGCACATCGCATGAACTTCAATAGGTTTTTTGTCTTCGTTACCATACCTCTATATTCAGGTAAAAATTAGGGGGTTGTGGAAGCAAACTAAGAATTTGCTGTTGATCCCAAAGTGGACCGCACTTCAGAAAGCCAGCAGGCATTTTCTCACCCTAGAGTATGCAATGAGACTATAAAATTCAGTCCATATTATCTTGACCAGTTCTTGAAGTCAAAGGGTGTGACCTAGTTCAAGTGGTTGGTGAATCATGTGGCGGATGGCTATTTCCACGGCAGCCGGTTGTTAAAATCTAATCGAAACTATCATCTATAAGATGGTTTTGTGGTTCTTTCAACCCGAATGCCAGCAGTTCTTACAGCTGAGGAAAACGAACAACTTTCCGCCCGCAAGCAAGCAGCTTGCTTGTTTTACACCATTCATCTCGACCGCCAATCATGAGCCACAAGCGAAGCACAGCAGAATGACTACCCGTTTCGTGAACATTGCATACACAGCGCTGAAACTCGAAAGGCGCGGAAAATATAGCGCTGTTTTTCCAGCGTTTACAGCTTTGTGTTAACCTGTCTGGGTACGACGTAATGGGTTTGAGAAATTTTTACTGAACCGCGAGAATTTCTAACGAAAATGTGTCACACACCTAGTTATAAGTGTAGCAACCAATAGGGCATGACTTGTTTGCAAATCCACATTCTGTTTGAGTATAACTGAAAATATTAGCAAAATTGGTGAGTTGCTCTGAGTTGCTCTCCGAACTACGGTTTTTGGTTCGCTAGCTTTGTGTTATTTCTCCCATGCGAAAGTTTTTTTATTCACTTCACTCTTTTGGGCAGTCTTCTCCTTCCACTGGAGCACGTCTTCTGGTTACTGGAAGCGATGGATCCGAGTTTCGGCGTCGTTAGTATTTATAGGCACTGCGCATCCTTGAGCGTACTGAGAATGGAACCCTACTGGGAAAGCGTGCTGTCATTGGAAAGATGTCAACATATATGCCATGCTTGCTTGCAATCAATCACGTAGTTGGAAGATTTCAGATTGCTTTCGGTTACTTTTCTAAAGGAATTATTACTTCAGTGCAGTGCGAACAGGAATTGCATATTCAGCCAGTTAATGACATATCCACGAATAACCTGTCGGATCATTACTTGCAAATTCGTGATCGAACATCCTAGGGTTTATCACAACCTATCCATCTGTGTATGTCAGCGACAACTTTTTTCGTTCAATCCATAGTGAATAAGATTTACCAAGCGTTTACAAGACTGGACACCCCTCACTGATGTAACGAGCTTGAAAGTGGGTTACAGCGAGGCCAGTCTGCATGCCGTGGCAACAATTCACCGCCGTAAACCCCCAATTGGATAATCTGTGTAAATAAAAGCTTTTGCTCCTAGCACTGACGAAAGTGAGGTATTAGTACAAATGATCAGTAAAGAACCACACATATTGTACTATCATCAAAGGCTCTGTTTCGTTGGCCTTCGACCATCAGTGCCCCCAATATTTAACTCTTTTCTGTCACCCATCTGCTTGTCAAATTTGCCTCACCTTCTTATTGTCTTGTGCTAAACCAAAGTAGTTCAAAAAGAGCTATTCCCTTCCAGTCGTCTTTTTTCACTGCTACTGTCAACAGCACTTAAGTCAAGCACCGTATTCAAGTCCATGAGTGCCGGGTACTTCTATTCCTTATCCTTTATATTCAAACTCAGGAATAGTACTAAAACCTTCCGGTTCTACTCTACTATCTGACTTTGGTTATAAGCTGAAAACCGCATCGAATACACGAAACATAACACGAGTTTCATTTTACGCGTTTTAAGTTTGGAGGTTTACGGGTATTATCACTGAAATGGCTGTTGCATGCTGACCAGTAATCTGACAACAATATTTTCCCACAACAAACGCCTCGTCAGATCTTGGAGTGGTTCACCTGGTATACGATGTTTGTCTTATGAGACACGTGCCTTCAGAATGCTCTCATTTTTTGTGGTGGATCATTTTGCGGTCGTTGCATGGGATCACTTAAGAACATGAGACATAACAAGAAAAATTTAGTTACACAAATTGTGTCCCCTTAAAATGCGCACCGGAAACCTTGCTCAAGACCCTAGCAAAAAAACACTATTTTCCGCCGGCGACTGATGCTGAACAGGGTGTCTCAGTTCATTTCTCCCTTAGTTGTCCCTCTGGAGTTTCCTTCGGAGGAAGATGCCTTTATCTCCGCCTGTAATAAATGCTGTGGGAAAGACAGAGCTTCTGTCTTTTGCTGCAGTGAACACTTTCATTAGGAAGTCTTATGTATTTTAACTCCGAAAGAATGCCTAGTAAATATGAATCCACAGAAATTTGAGTTTTTGGTGCAACCGACCTTTTTTGTCGCAACACCTCTCTATGTAACAAATTCTCACGTATCACGGCTGCATGACTGGTTGTATCGACCATTAAAGATAGAAGCCGCCCGTTTCTCCTAAGTGAAAGCAACTCTATAACGTGACGGAGTTTGTTTTCAACTTCAGCTCAGAATCGGAAAGTCATACCATGTAGGATTGTGAAGGCGGTCCGCTGACTTCACTTCATTTCTCGGCTTCAGTCGTCTGTAAGTCGCACTATTTGACCTATAAAATTCATCCACTGTTACTGTTGCTTCTATCACATCCCCGCAGTGAAGTGTCCATCGGAAACGATCAACATGCAGTGAAGAACACTACTAACTGGCCTCTACAAGTAGCTTCCAGTGAAGAGATCATAGATTTACTGTCCTTTCAATGATTAATATAATCAGTTTTCACAAGAAAAAACTTAAATACGACAATTCCGTAGAGACCTTTTATTTTGCTCGCATTAATACGCAAGCTATTGCCTTCAATGCATAGCTCCTCTTCCAACCTCCCTCCAAACTTGACAGCCCACTGAAGGTGCTGGATTTATGCACCAATTTATCAGCTTCCGCCTGCAATGCGCAGCTACCTACCCCTCTCCCTCAAATCATCAGTAAACGAAACTGCGGCAGCTACAACCATTGTACGACGAGTACACGGTTATTATAGCTGACAATGATGATGATGATGATTCCCAAACACTTTAATCCTGATTGTGTGATTACTTGGTACACGTGACTCTATGTTGTTTTCAATCTTAGTTTTACAACCTAAGAACCCATGGCTCCTTCGGAAACCGGACCAATATTTCAGATGTTAATGGTTGCGGGATTTTGTAGGCACATACTCACCTGAATCCCGTTTGTACAATCATCCATCTGCCCTCGAGCAATCGTCCTGGTGAGTCCACACAACACATCATGAAGCACTGGATTCGAAGTTCGCTCCACACAACAGATCATGAAGCACTGGATTTGAAGTTCGCTCGACAGTGCATATCCAGTGGTCTTGCCGGGGTTTGAACCCCACACGTCTGACAGGCGAGCGTCATGTGAATGTCCTACCAAATTCCGCAACCACCAACTCTTGAAACAAGATTTTTGCAGCACGTATTATCAAATGTCTGTGGCGCTATCTGAATGAGAAGTCCCGACTGGCGGACCAATCGGTCGACACAACCAAAGGATGTTACTGGGTTGTCGTTTGAGGCACCGCTCACAAACCAATATTCATTCTCGCACTGCTGTCATTCTGTGATCGGATTCAGCTGAAGTGACTTCACCAGTACAATAAGCAACTTTGAATTACTAATTTATTCCAGTTGAGGAAAGGAGGTTCCTCTCTGGAGAGATTACCTGGCTTAGCTGGCTCACCTAAAATATGAATAAAACAGTTGTAATATAACGCCATTGCAATGCAGTATTAATCCTTTAGTAGCAGTCTAATTGTAATGGTAATCCAGTAATAACCTAATAGCTATCCAATAGTAATCTTTGGTACCTCAAACTTCTGGAATAACTGTGGAATCATTGCTCAGTGTCTGCAAAAACTCTTTTCAGAACTTGTACAAGTCACAACTTTATATGCACGATATCTGGAAGAATCTGTCCACATTCGATGATGGACCAAAGGAGATTGAAACCACTCCATCTCTTGAAGCGTTTTCGAAAAAACAGAATCAATTTATGTGAATTAAATAGAGGTTAGCGAATACAGCGCACTGCCGTCATTCTGTGATCGGATTCAGCTGAAGTGACTTCACCAGTACAATAAGCAACTTCGAATTACTAATTTATTCCAGTTGAGGAAAGGAGGTTCCTCTCTGGAGAGATTACCTGGCTTAGCTGGCTCACCTATAATATGAATACTACAGTTGTAATATAACGCCAGTGCAACGCAGTATTAATCCTTTAGTAGCAGTCTAATTGTAATGGTAATCCAGTAATAACCTAATAGCTATCCAGTAGTAATCTTTGGTACCTCAATCTTCTGGAATAACTGTGGAATCATTGCTCAGTGTCTGCAAAAACTCTTTTCAGAACTTGTACAAGTCACAACTTTATATGCGCGATATCTGGGAGAATCTGTCAACATTCGATGATGGACCAAAGGAGATTGAAACCACTCCATCTCTTGAAGCGTTTTCGAAAAAACAGAATCAATTTATGTGAATTAAATAGAGGTTAGCGGATACACTCACTTGAAAACTAATTTGGTTTTTCTAGAGACTCACCTGGAACCCAGTTGGATCTCCCGCTCGTGATGATGATGGGTTCCAGAAGAGTCTCTCAAAAAACCAAATTAGATTGCAAATGAGTCTATATTCGCTAATTTCGGGCAATTTGGTTTCAAGTAGAACATAAGGTTGACTGAAACTCGGGGACTGCGTCTACCTGATGAGCCCCAAGAAAGATGGAACCGGTCGTGGGCTGTCGACGAATTTTAAGCAACCATATGAGTAGTACATTACAAAATACATAAGTAGAGGTTGTTTGCACTTTTTCTATTCAAAAACGTGCTGCTTTTCAGCAAAAGTAAGCACTGGTTACCAAGGATCTCATTACTCACGCATCCATTCAACAAGAAGACGCGTCATCTAGGCTTTGGCTACAAGCACTTCAAGCACCACAATTTTCGATGCTAACAGCTGTGGTCTGGATTCTGATACATACAGGTGAAAGGAAGAAGGTTTTCGCTGCGGAGTTACTTATTAGAAAATACCAACTGACTAGTTACAGACTATTGGACAGGCAAGCAAAACTCCCATTTGCATTTTATTTACAAAACTGGGCATCCATCTTCTCCTGAACGCGTCTTCTTGAACTTTCCTAGATATTCATTGACTCCAATCATTCATTGCTCAAATCCAAGCAAATGCTTCAAGGCAACTCCACAGAGTCCGCAACAGATCTCCCTTTCCGAGAGACGCAAAGCGAATTTACAGGAACAAAACATACTACTCGCATGCCTCCCCATCAGCAGTATCACCGTTGCACTGGTATGGAAATAATGCAACACCCCATCACCGGAACTTTGTTTATAACAAACCCTTTACCACTATGCGGAAATGGGGTGTCCACCACTTATCTCCTTTTCCACTCTCTTCATGCTTCCCTGCACTAGCAAACTTGTGTATCATCCATACACACTGGCTTGCTTCTTTTACCATTGCCGATATTGTGGCCACACCTATCATGACAGCTGGACAGTTTGTGGACAAGCTGAGGCACGTGAATCCGTGTGATGCGATAATCAGTCAAGTGTATACGAGGCTATTTCATCACATTCACGATATACATACATATATATATATATATATATCGCATTTTTGGGTATGCTTGGGTGATTCCACTGTTGACAAGTTACCAATAGATGGGACCATTTATCCTGAGTAATGTGAACGGTATTTATCACGGATGCACTTACTGGATTGTATTGCTTCTAACCATAAATCAAGGCAGTTATGTGTAATTCATCGCTTGGAATGGATTGCTGATATGGATGAACTGTAATCAAAGTGGTGTAGAAAAAGACTAAAATCATGCACCAAGTAAAAAATAACCTTCTGTTTTCAACTCAGTCCATTTTGGCATGAAGTAAGTAAGTGAATGCCACTTACACTTTACGGTTAAATCAAAACGTTTGGGCCACTGAAACCATGATAAACTGTTGAATATATTTATAATCATGAAAACACCTCTGGTGCAGTCTGAACGATGCCCGGACTCAGTGATATGCATTACTTATTCCACTGAGGAGGCTTTGTATGCCTAGGCTTCGTTCTGCCACTTTTGGTTCGGAATAGCACACTGCCTCGGAGGGATGAGCTTTCATCTTAATAGTTGCATAACTCCAAAGAGCTTTGCAGAAGACGAGAAGAGGGAACCATAAGTGTAGTTGAAGTTGCTTGCTCAGTACGATACAAAAATATTGGTGCAAGTTGAACGTTGTCTAGCGTTTCACGCGTTTGTTTCATGCAGCAATTTCAACTGCCTCTTCTTGTAAAATCTGGACTTTCTGACCACCGAGTTTCCTAGTGTGTTTCTGGAATGTATTCATAATGATATTTAATGTGCTGCCTTCTGCCATTGTAAACTATGGAGCTTCATTAGTGAGTTATGTGCCTCTGGTTTCTGATGAGACTGCACATTTGGGTTTAAACAAATCCAGATTTGCCAATCGTAGGGCAAGTTGTTTCGGAACGTTCCGCTTATAGAGATAGCGCACTTGTTGGCGGAAGTAAGCTTAGTGATACGCTGTGCGCATCAGGTGTGGTTCGGAGAGTTAACGGTCAACGGTCTCTACATATGTGAGGTTAAATAAATGCTGTCGTTTCCCTCACTGACTTGTGACTTCAACGCATCGCAACACTGATATGGACATAGGGGAATATCTCCCCTGCCAGTAAACACCCAGGAATTCAGCAAATAGGATCCTGTAAACCAGTAACTGCCAAGACTAGCCACATTTCAATTAAATCATTCTAGCGCACCCTTTCTCGGGTAAAACTGTTTTACTATGGCAACTAAGTGTTTACTTGAACGATTTTTTCTCCCTTCAAAAAGACTACTTTTGTTGATGTCATATCGTTATTTCTTCTTAAACTCCCAAAAGTCTTTTCTTCCTGTGCTATGTTGGAGGGAATAATTTCATCGGGTTGCACAGATCCGTTCAGAGCCAGTAAATAAAATCATCCGGAAGACTTTCCTTCATTGTCGTGAGAGCAATGATCTTAAAACTAGCTTAGATATAACTGACCTTGCACAGATTGGATAGTGCTACTGTGAAGTAGATCTGGAGAGTTCCTTTGGAACCCCACATTTCAGTGGAACTGCGCTTCATGTGTGACACTTCGGGCTATTGCAATTTGATTGATACAAAATAGTTTGGCCTGCTCTGGTCAGCTGAACATTACAACTCACAAATGGTAAACCGAGTGAGACAGGCAGTGAGTTTCTAACGTGTATTCACTCTCACACCAATAAACCATCTTAGATAACTTGATTGGCAAGAGTGAACGTTCGACGTCACTGGTCTTTTCCGAGACAGGCATGATTTCCTAAGTGTGTACAATTAATTTGTGGACAGGGAAAAGTAAATCAAGGGAAACCTAAGGTGTGGGTGGTGAATGCGTAAGTGTCTAAAGAAAATTCCAAAATACAGGTCGTGTAGTAAAAAGTGATTAAAGGATTGCCTGAAATATAAGATGTCATTTGCTCCACGTGATAATATATCACTGGCATATTTATAGCCTGGTATCTTTTAGAACTGTTCACATCAAGTAAATCGAACAGTGGATTTAGGAACGCTAAAATAATCCGGACTGCAAAGTTTTCAGATATTTAGAGGTCGTTGTTCTGAACTTTCCCAGAATAAATGAGGACTTCCTTCCAGAGGCCACATAAATTTGACACATAAACGAGCATGGTTGTTGAAACTCAAAACCATGGCCTATAGCTTACCCGACGAGAACATGGTTAGCTGATATATGATTAGTGCTCATTCCTGTTAAGCATTTGTACTTGAACCCAAAGTCGTTTTACCCCAAGGGACTGAAGCTGATATCCGTCGGTAGCATTACTAAGTCTCCGGTATGGCTTACAAAGTGAAATAAATCTCAATATTCGAGAAATACACTCGTTTGCGAATCAATTAGTTTTAACGAGGGTTGTTGAAACTCAAAACCATGGCCTATAGCTTACCCGACGAGAACATGGTTAGCTGATATATGATTAGTGCTCATTCCTGTTAAGCATTTGTACTTGAACCCAAAGTCGTTTTACCCCAAGGGACTGAAGCTGATATCCGTCGGTAGCATTACTAAGTCTCCGGTATGGCTTACAAAGTGAAATAAATCTCAATATTCGAGAAATACACTCGTTTGCGAATCAATTAGGTTTTAACGAGAGACTCAAGTAAATTTCTCGTTTATATTATTCTACAGCTAAATGTGTTGCACACAGGCCGCCTCATGATTCAGTTGGCACGATATTCGAGATATCGCAGTATATTTTCATTAAGGAAACTACTCGTAAGGTAGCTGAAAACTCTTCCACCGCTCATTACCGGTTTAGCCTTTTAGTAACACCGGTTTCGCCCTTTTTGGGGCTCATCAGGTATGCGCGGTCCCCGAGTTTCCGTCAACCTGATGATCTACTTGAATTGCGCCTACCTGATGAGCCCCAAGAAGGGCGAAACCAATCGTGGGCTGTCGGAGAGTTTTCAGCAACCCTGTGAGTAGTTTCCTTTATGAAAATCTCAATATTGTTAGCGTACACAGAGATCATTGATATTCATGGCTTTCAAAACTTTATAGATTCCGTTCTGTAACACCCCAATTTTGCCTTGGTTGTCACAAATTTTGACAAGCAAAATGCCATAAACAGTCTTAGAAGCACTTGCTTGTTTCGTAATTCTTAGGCGGAGGCACACAATCGACAATCCATGAGGGGGAACCAAGCGTGTGTGAAAGAGGGAAAGGTGGCCAGTTCAGCTAAGTGAGCAAGTGTCTGATTGAAAAACGTGATAAAAGTTATCCACTGTACCCACTTGTGTATTCCATCCACATTAAATTGGAGTGTAAGCCCCTGTTGTCACCGAACCGTGACAGAAGAGTTGTGTACACAGAACTGAGTTTGTTTGTGATGTTGTTATCGCTGTCACGTTTGATAGGACACTTGGACAGTTTTTGGACATGCCATTACGCGTTCTCTTATTTTTCGTCACCGATCGAGAAGAAAGTGAACACAAAGTAGCTGCCAGAGGTACGCTTCCATTGCGGCCGCCATTTGACAACTTGCACGGCTTATGAGAATTTGTCAAAATCAACTTTTCGCATCGGGCCTCACAATACAGCTGGGTTTAAAACAAAGCATTTTGCTCATTACAGTGAGATAAACCTAAATAATGAAACAATGAAAGTCATCGAGTAATACACCCATTTGCAAATCAATTACGTTTTCACGAGAGACTCAACTCATTCTGTCGTTTATGATATTCTACAACTGAATGTGCTACACACGGGCCGCTTCATTTTTCAGTTGGCATGATATTCGAGATATCGCAGTATATTTTCGCAAGTTGCTGAAAACTCTTCGACAGCCCACGACCGGTTTCGCCCTTCTTGGGTCTCATCAGGTAGGCGCAGTCCCCCCGTCAGCTTCAAGTACTACTTGAAAACAAATTGCACGAAATTAGCGAAATACGCGCATTTGCAAACTATTTTGGTCTTTCGAAAGACTCGACTGAATCTCCCGTTTATGATGTTCTACAACTGAATGTGCTGCACACAGGTCGCCTCATGATTCAGTTAGCACGATATTCGGGATACTGCAGTATATTTTCATAAAGGAAACTACTCACAAGTTTGGTGAAATTCGAAAGGCGTTCTGTGTGCAGCATATTTAGTTGTAGAATATCATGAACGGGAGATTAAGTTGAGTCTCTCTAAAAAGCCAAATTGATTGTATTTCTCGAAAAATAATGCTTTCTTACAGTAAGTTTTTTCACGGCCTTGACCGAAATGGACAATATTCAATTTAGTCAAGTATTTTGCCCTTCTTGATTTGCCTTAGCTAATACAGATCGTATAATGTATTGATGAATTGGAATTGATCAACATAGAAAGTGTTTTTCAGGCGTCGAAATGCTTACGACAAAAAATTCAACATCGGAGCGGGTACTGGTCTTCAGAACAATAAGACGGGTTCAAGATCTAACAGTAAAAAATAATAATTCATCATGAGGCGGCCCATGTGCAGAACGTTTAGTTGTAGGATATCATAAACCAGAGATACAGTTGAGTCTCTCGTGAAAAACAAATTGATTTGCAAATGAGTGTATTTCTCGAAAACCAATTAAGCTGTTGGAAGACAATGTCGGTCGGTCTCCTCTGAATTGTTATCCAAGTGATCCGGATGTCAGATTGAGGAATTCACCCCAACCGACCATAAGTAAACAGTTTTAGGACCTATTCGAATTTTCTGGCTGGACAAAATCCGCTTTAAGTTTTGTTTCCATTCATAACTCTACTGCCTCACTCAGGGCCAATAACCAACACGGGATGGAATATGAACGTCAAATCGAAACAAATATAGATAACCAGTAGGACAGTATTTCTCTATTGAACACTAACTAGATGACTTACCGTACCTGCAACTAGGTGGCTAGTTTTTCTCGCTTTGAATTCTCAAATCTGTGGATTTTATGTAGCCGTTATGCCATGTTTTCTGACCAAGTGACTTCAGCCACTCTCAAACACTGGTAGAGGTTATTCAGTAGCTTACCTGGAAGAATGGGTACTACAATTTTCAAATTTACTAATGTATCTTGTCTTCTGATGCAGACTGAGTCGAATTCACAGAAGCTTGAACACACAAAGCCTTCTAAATTAGATGGAGTTGGTCACCTAGAAAAGACCCGATCTGCCTTTGTTGGTCAGACTTTGGCAGCAGTTGACATTACATATGCAGCCATCCAATGTCTGAAGGTAAGAGTTGTGTGGCCATCTGTCGTTTTGTTGTTTTTTTATTTGATTCCGACTGGGTGGTTTTCACTTGCAAGACAATTTTTATTCGGATGCAGCAAGCGTCTTTCTTCTTTGCCACTTTCACCACCCTCGTAAGGTTCAACTGGCCGTACGGAAAATACAATTTCGTCAAATTTTGCTGCGGGTTTCTTCGTTTATCAAAGATTTACCACAAAGATCGATGAATATTAGCCAATCCATTCTGACCGTCCATCAGAAATTCTAATCCAGTGACCAGCCGACATCACTTCATCCAGCCAACTATGTCTTGGATCTCAGTCAGATGACTTTTCGTGTTAAAACTCTACAGCTATGGTAGTATGCTCTTGTCATCTGAGCTGTGTTGCATACTGAGTGCTTAAACCAACATAAAATACACGCTATCCCCGTTAGAACTCCCCTCAATAAAAGACAATTAACTTTAAGTACTTCTGCTTCTTCACAGTCATTGCCAGAATTCCCATTAGATTTGAAATCAGTCAACCGAATCGGACAGAAGGCATAATTAAAAACGCAAGCCTTGTCTCACAGGGAGACACTGCCTTACTGAGCAGCTGTTTTTTGTGCCTAATACTTCCAGTGTCATTCATTTTGCCTAGAGAACATGCAGGCGAATGAGTTTAGGACGCAATTACAGTGCAGAATTTCGAAAGAAGTCTGTAAAAGCGAATATTCACCATTTGCAAAACTAATTCGGTTTTTTCGAGAGACTAACCTGGAACCCAGCTGAATCTCTCGTTTGTGATGTCCTCAGGCAACTGAATGTGCTGCACCAAGCCGCCTCATGTTTCAGTCGCTACGATATTCAGTTGTCTGAGAACATAAAAAACGAGAGATTCAGCTGGGTTCCAGGTGAGTTTTTCAGGAAACCAAATTAGTTTGCAAATGAATGTATATTCGCTGATTTCGTGCAATTTGGTTTCAAGTAGAACATTAGGTTGACGGAAACCCGGGGACTGCGCCTACTTGATGAGCCCCAAAACGGGCGAAACCGGTCGTGGGCTGTCGATGGATCTTCAGCAACCTTATGAGCAGTACATTACAAAGTCTGTAAGAGATTACCAGATTAGCAACGAGTTCTCATTAAGTCAACCGGTTTATTCTCATGCCGGTGTATCAGTAAGCAATTTGAAAAACCTTTTACATCAGGTACTGAACTGTGAATCAACCTCTACATTACTTGTGCGCGTTTGTGTTTACAGGAATGAACAAACGCACGCATTTCTGCTTGTGAGTTCTGCGAGCTGAAACGTGCTCACAACCCTACCAAGTTTAGAATGATTGCCTGCCGAGATAACCGCAGCCGCAAAAGGTGGACAATGAAGAATCACTCGGTTGGGGTAGGTAGCAGAGAAATCATCTGAAAAGGGCTCAATATTTTCATCAATGTGGTCGCCATGAGTGTTCGAGAGGCACTGTGAAGAATGAAGCTCAGAGTGATATCTGTCCCCTCCCTCTAAGGTAGGCTGTTTGAATGAAGCGGTGCTTCATTTAGTTACATTGCAGTGTGTGAATCACCAAAGCCCATTTATATGAGTCTGTGAGTCAAAATAGTTCAGGTCTGTACAGTGTACGGAATCCTTCTGGGAGCAAGGGCTTTTCTCCATTCTAGTAGCGAAACAAATTCAAGAGTCAAACCTGTCCAGAAATATGTAGTTGATTTCCGGTCAGAAATTTTGAAAATATGGCTTGTGTTCCAAATGGGGGTAGTAAAAGATTCACGGTGGCATTCAAGGGTGGTCTTTTGCTCTTGGTATTATTGCTGCACGAGGGAACAACTGTAATTGTCGAATGAGTTCAGGAGTTTGCAGCCCTTTTTCACCACCGTTTAGAGCCACCGTTGCGCTGGAACAAATTCCATAGAACTGAAGAAGTTCGAAGAAACCTGCAAAGTCCTATTACTCTAAACTCGGTATACTACCAAAAACACAAATCACCATGGGGTTCTCCTCAGCTGGTTTTAAAGTGAAATGAAGTTAGGCTACATTCTAGTCTTTCCTGAAGGATAAGCAATTAGTAGGCATCGGACCGCAGAATAAGTCCATTGAAGACATTTTCAAAGAAGATTGTCATGGAGGTCTTATTTGGAAATATGTATTTATGGATGTGTAAATATGAGTATAAAATTTACGTAGAATGTACACAGACATATAAACATGTATATCTATACATTTATATTGTGTATAATGTATACACATACTCATGTAGTGGTTTTGAAGGTGCGTTCTAAAGTCTTTTGATAACTGCATTCTGAGACGCTCCAATCTTGGTTACCAAAAGGAAACAAATTCAAGAGTCAAACCTGTCCAGAAATATGTAGTTGATTTCCGGTCAGAAATTTTGAAAATATGGCTTGTGTTCCAAATGGGGGTAGTAAAAGATTCACGGTGGCATTCAAGGGTGGTCTTTTGCTCTTGGTATTATTGCTGCACGAGGGAACAACTGTAATTGTCGAATGAGTTCAGGAGTTTGCAGCCCTTTTTCACCACCGTTTAGAGCCACCGTTGCGCTGGAACAAATTCCATAGAACTGAAGAAGTTCGAAGAAACCTGCAAAGTCCTATTACTCTAAACTCGGTATACTACCAAAAACACAAATCACCATGGGGTTCTCCTCAGCTGGTTTTCTTCCAAAGTGAAATTAGGCTACATTCTAGTCTTTCCTGAAGGATAAGCAATTAGTAGGCATCGGACCGCAGAATAAGTCCATTGAAGACATTTTCAAAGAAGATTGTCATGGAGGTCTTATTTGGAAATATGTATTTATGGATGTGTAAATATGAGTATAAAATTTACGTAGAATGTACACAGACATATAAACATGTATATCTATACATTTATATTGTGTATAATGTATACACATACTCATGTAGTGGTTTTGAAGGTGCGTTCTAAAGTCTTTTGATAACTGCATTCTGAGACGCTCCAATCTTGGTTACCAAAAGGTGTGATACTTACGGTTCGTCTGGAGTAATCCGCACAGCGAAAACCCAATTGAGGTACTCTAGTTTAGAAACCCTTCAAGAGGCTACTCTCTTAAAAAGTCGACAGTTCCATTACCTGCCAGTCACGACTTGGTGTGCGATTTTCAAAAACCAAAGCCAGTCTGAGAAGAAGACCAATTATTACTCCGTAATCTTGGTCCCCCTTGGAGAAATTATATTCCAGACAGATGTATGGCAATGTCTCCTTTGTGAAACGTTAAAAGTGAAATGAATCGCTCTTGAAACAAATGGGTTGTGGTAGAAGTAGTATGTGATGACCGCTGCACGGGATTATCGCGATCATATTGTTGACTAAACGAGATTACCTCAGCTTACATTTTTCCAGCAATCCGTGGTTTCTTCAGTGAAGTGTTTAGTTCTTGTGCTGCAATCGTTTTGCTTGGTGCTGTTTCCCGTCGGACGAATTCAAACCAGTAAGAAAACGATGGTTCCATTTGTAAGGTTGCAAAACATGGATATACAAGGATATTTTAAACGATACATTTTAGGATGATAGGTTCGAAAGCAGAATCCCCTAACCCCAAATCTTACATAGGTATTTTATACATTATTCTGCTTTAGGATACCAGTGGAGGATTCAACTGACCTCCAAAGAGGGCCTTGGTAATGTACTGAAATATTAGCAGCTCTGATGAGTTTGTTGGTTGCGTATCAGGTGACTATTGATCGCTTTGTTGAACTTGGCAAACGAGCTGCAAAGATTTTGTCATCAAACGAAGGGACATCATCGGTGGGTGATGATCAACCACTGATTATCAACCAATGAAACCTTTCTTTTTGATGATAACTGACTTTTACAATGTATTTCTTCAACACGGAACAAACTTGTAGAAGTAAAATCGTTTCATTCCATAGAATTTCATCAGTCTCCCGCAACAGAATGCGGAAAATAAGACTTGATGATGAGTCATTCGAAATCTTTAGTAGAAGGTCGCCACTGTATGACTGTCTCCTTGGTTAGGAGGTACAATTTATAAAAGAATGGTTACGATGTATATCGGTGATAAACGTTTCGAAACCTGTTTTTTGGAGAGAGAGGGTGGTACCCGTTGGAAGTGAACTTTACTAGGATGTTAGTTTGTTCCATGTTACATTCCTCTCTGACACAGCTGTTCACCTATTGGTCTTCAAATACATAATCAACCAAAACTTAAACATTCTAATAGCAAGAACAAGCAAACATCAAATATTTAGACTTATCCAGACTATTGTGAATGAATCTAGCTGATCCAACAAAGTCTATGGAAGACGACAGCCGCCTCCAAAAAAACTTGAGCAAGTAGGCCAGATTTAACTGAATCTGATTCGCTTATGACATGTGATTCGATAAACCAAGCAGAAGCCACTACGGAGTCTTGTGACACCGGAATCTTGCTTGCGGTTTACAGAGAACTCGTTGCTTGCAAAAGCAAACATCCAATAGGTCGTGTTTGGTGATTTCGTCTTTGAACCAGCGGTAAGTTAGTGAACTCCCTCCTAAAAGAGCGTATTCCCTAGTTAAAAGACAACTCAGCCTCTGCGACTGAAAGCTGCTACTTTCCTTCACACCTACACGCTGATTTGTCTTACACCTTCATGGTGCAATGGCGTCTGATATCTATCAGTGCCCCATGTGTGACTTCTACATTGAAAAGGAAGTCGGTATATTCCTGATGCCAGATGGTGTCTGTGTAAATAAGAGGTCGGTATTTCGAGTAGACCAACATCAGATGGAACTCCAGTTCATGCTTTATGTACCTGGACTTCCCGTTCCCACATCTATCAAATCTCTGTCTGCCGCCTGACAAATATCAAAGGAATTCAGCTGGTTAGAAAGGTGACTGCATTTTTCCGATTGGAATTAAAAAACCCAGTCGAATAGCACCCTTTTCACCGAATACAGTTTGTTTCAAAACAAGGAAGCATTCATAATCCACTTTGATTGCCTATACGGTTAGCTGTCATTTACAGAGCTGTGAATAGAAACCGCTTTCAAGAAACATTACACTGGAATACACATTCTCAGAAGATTTCGTTTATTCTAGCAATATTTGTGTTGGTCACATCGTCATTGTTTAGGTGATAAAAGTAAGAATGTGACTAAGTTATCAACAAGTTAGTCGTCAGTCACGAAAACACCCAAAGTGATGTGGGAGAAACAAGATAGCATAACGACTCATCTGCTTTTAAAACTGACTTACAATTCGAGAATTCTAGCGCATATATAATTAGAACATCATGAATTCCTTGTGACGTTCACAGCCACGAACTTTCAGTTGATCACCACGTTCATGGACCAAAAGGTTACGCGAGGTGATTTTGAAGTGAATGGAAGTCAGTCTACCTTGAAAAACCAAGCGGCACCCATCAGGTTTGCGATCCTGGTATGAAAATAACGACGGCATTTAGATACACAAATCCGTCTACTAAGAATTAGTACTCATCTCGGAAAAGAGAACATCACACAGGTTGAGATTTACAGCTGACTAGTTGTCGCTGGGGGGCCAGTCAACATATGATCTCGCGGTGTGAACTACATGAGTGATGGGATGAGCGGCTCTGTATTCCGTCATCGCGTGAGTTAATCAGACTTCGGATGAATCACTCGGGTCCAAACGGCATAGCCTTAAGTTACTAGCCGGGATGACGAGTGTTCAAACCTCAAAAAGCTGTCTTGTGCCTCTCGACTTTCCAGCTCAGACTAGCCTCAATCGCAAAAGGCTATATCTAGCAAACAGAATTAAACTATAAACCGGATCCCATACGCCGTCAGTTAGGTTCCGATTCGCCTGCAAGAAATTGCTCATCTGAATTTTTAGGACCACCACAGAGTTCAACTACATCTGATTACCTTCTTTCACTCACAGCAAACTAAGTCTTTTTTCGTTCTCGCCAAATACATGGTAGAACATCTGAATGTTCCACTTCGGATCACTGCTTGTACAACTCCCAAGGAACCTATTACTATGAAAAAACTACTCACAAGTTTACTGAAAACTCTTCCACAGTCCACGACCGGTTTCGTCCTTTTTGGGGCTCATCAGGTAGGCCCAGTCCCCGAGTTTCCATCAACCTTATGTTTTACTTGAACCCAAAATTAGATTGTTATGGAGAAATACACCAATTTGCAAATCAATTTGGTTTTCACCACAGACTCAACTGAATCTCTCGTTTATGATATTCTACAACTGAATGTTCTGCACATGGGCCGCCTGATGTTTCATTTGGTACGATATTCGAGATATCGCAGTATATTTTCCTAAAGCAAACTACTCACAAAGTTGCTGAAAACTCTTCGACACCTCACGACCCATATTACCCATTACTATGTAATCAAGTCAAATAAACGGCAACCTCAAACCATTATCAGGAAACTGGCCAAACTGGAAACAGTCTTCACAAAACCAAATATCAACTAAGACAATCGGTTAAGATACTCAGCGCGGTAGTACGGTGTGATGACCCGAATGAATTCACCGGAATTTACCTCAGTCTGTTGGATGCATTCCCTGTGTAGGATGACGTAAATACTGGTTAGTCGAGTGCTGACCTAAATCACCTGCACTGTACGTGATGTGACGAATTTTCTCGTGTAGACTATGTGAGCAACACAATGAGCTGATACATCGTTTGATCTGTTTTCGTCGTTTTCTGACGTCACAGATTGTTTTTAGACCAAATGTTAAAGCAACGTTTCCAACTGTATGGTACGAATGCCCTTTGGAATGGCGGCAAACGCCTTTATTGTTGCACGCCGACGCACACTGGAAACGTTGTCCTCTTATCAAACTGACACCTATGTGATTGTGTCACACCAAGATGCGACAAAATAGTGAGATTCTTAGATACACATTAGATTGGTTTACCAAGAGAAGGAAGCGGAGGCATCTTGCAGGAGTTTTTAACTGGATTTTAGGAGTGAGGAAGAAGCTAACTGAATCGATTTGATGCATGTGGTGTGCGGCGTTGGTGTCCACAGCCATTCAGAACTTGCAAGGGGTCTTCTCACAGAGACCACCATGTGTTCAACCAACAATCTTATTCCTTCTAGCTTACAGGCGTCAACAACATGAGTGAACCTTTGGTGGCATACTCAAATTTGTGTGATGGTTGAGTTATATCAGAGGTGCACAAATACTGGCAGTGAGAATACCCAGTGGATAACGCACAACCCCGTGACTATGTTTCTTCGACTGGTGTCGGAACGTCTGCAGTCGAGGTGCCAAGCTCAAGCAGCAAACCGATAATCAGACACAATAGCCTGAATATCCTCACTTCGAAACATGACCAGATACAACATACGTAAGAACAATCCCTCGCGTTTCACCCGATAGACTGCATCTCCCGCATTCTTGAGACCTAATCAAAACCTTTGCGTGGTGCTTTTGATAAAATAACCCCATGCGTATCTGAGAATGCCACTGCGTTTTCGCATCTTGGTGTGACACAATCACATAGATGTCCGTTTGATAAGAGGACAACGTTTCCAGTGTGCGTCGGCGTGCAACAATAAAGGCGTTTGCCGCCATTCCAAAGGGCTTTCGTACCATACGGTTGGAAACGTTGCTTTAACATTTGGTCTAAAAACAATCTGTGACGTCAGAAAACGAATCCACAGATCAAACGATGTATCAGCTCATTGTGTTGCTCACATAGTCTACACGAGAAAATTCGTCACATCACGTACAGTGCAGGTGATTTAGGTCAGCACTCGACTAACCAGTATTTACGTCATCCTACACAGGAATGCATCCAAACAGACTGAGGTAAATTCCGGTGAATTCATTGGGGTCATCACGCCACTGCGCTACTGTGCTGACTAAATAGTTTCTTTTGTACTCACATACACTCTTTACCGATAGTCAGTTACCATGACGACTGATGCTAACTTAAACAAGCTTGGGTTATTTTGTTGGGGCATGTTTCATTTTTATGGTTCTCGGGTATTTTTTATCTGATCTTACGACAACACCTTCGATTTTCCTAAAGTTGGAGGTAAATAAGAGCAAAATAACTGTTGTGCTCAAGTATTTTACCGGTCAGCAAGGGAGCTGCCATCAATATATGCACTAATTCTCCAAAGTCTGGGGCTTCCTACAAATCAGGGTTGGCAGATTTTGGGGGTGGGGGTGGAACTCCATCCAAAGTGTAATAGGAACTGGTGTAATAATACAATCGTATTTAGTAAGGGATTTGTTAAAAATAAAATCATCGATTGGAAAAATGGAGCTGACTTCTGGCAGTATGGACGAAACCTGTTGTATATTACGTCAAGCAGTGTTTCAGAGAAGCAACCTAAAACTCCTGTTCATATTGTTTTGTCAGTTTTGGCAACTATCCCAGTTACCCAGAAAGTATCTTTCCTCGTCTCAAAATGTCTGGATAACAAAGAGGTATGTGAAATTTAATCAGAATGTAACGGAATAGGTCCGTTCACGGCCCGTCGAAGCAAATAATATCAGGAATTGATTGTTCATCGTCCCACTGAGCAGT